>NC_141825.1:9745000-10045000 GCF_982586985.1 Callionymus lyra | reverse complement strand
CCTAGTTTAACTCTTTGCCCAAGGAAATACTTACTGGAAACTTAAGTAAGACTTTAGAGGAAAAACTACACATTAGTTTAGGTAATCTGAACAAATGAATAAATGGAGTCTAAATGTGTGTTTGCCCTTCCAGCTATCATTTTATTCGGTGAGCCGATACGATGGGAAACCAACCTTCAGCTCGTCGTGGATGTTTTACTGACTCATGGAAAACTGGACGACAACTGGAGCTCCACGCGGTATCCTCACATCCCAGTGTTGGCCTGCAACATGGACCTGCTGTGGATGGCCGAAGCCAAAAATCCAAGGTGAACTTAATACGTCCATTCATTTCCACGTGATGAATTCTCATGGTCGTCTAATTTACAGATTGACCTTGTCAATAATACACATTTATTAATCATGGCTACATACGCTTGTATCACATTTGTGTGGAAGCACATCAGTGCCATCATAATATATTTATTTATTTTTGCAGTAAATTAAATTATAAAAAAAAAACATTTGATGCTTAAATTTTAACAAAACATTTAAATAGAAAAAGTCAGCGTTTTTTTAATGTTAAATTTAACCATTCAATATTCAGATGGCTATGATATACTTTTGTATTTTTTGTCTGTTTGTCTGTCTGTTAATTTACTACGTACGTGTGCAGGTTCGGCCACGGCATGTTCCTGGTGTGTCTGGAGAACATCTACAAGAAGGTCACCGGTCGTGAGCTGAAGTACGAGGCTCTCATCGGTAAACCCAGCGTGGTGACCTACAACTATGCTGAGCTGCTGGTCCGACAGCAGGCGGAGAAGCTGGGCTGGACGTCGCCGGTGAAGAGGTTGTACGCCATCGGGTGAGTGGCCCACATCTCACACGGAGACTCGTCAAGTATTAGAATAAAATTCAATTTAGATGATGTCTGTTAAACAATGGAATATGTATTTAAATACATCTATCCTCCATATTAATGTTACATTGAGAAATTTAGAAAGTCCTGATCATCAGTAAAATAGATCTTTTTCACTTTTACTTTCAAGAGTTGAATTGAAGGTAATTGATTTACTAGTTTGTATATTGACAGTTGATTTTTTTTGTTTAAAAATAACTAATAAGATAAATACAAAAAAAAATAAAAATTAGTTAAGTTTTTTACACATAGAGTTTGACATTCTAATATCCATAATTAAAAAATACATTTTCTAAATGTAAATATTTTTCAATTCATAGACTTTTAAATTCAATATAATAATGTATAATATTAGTCAAATAGGTCGGTGCTTTTTTGTGTTGTCCGGTTGAACAACTATACCAACATTTTAATATTGAATTTAAAAGACTACCAGGTAGAAAATACTGACTCTAGAAAATTTATAAATTTATAATATTTGAAGTATTGGAATTTTAATATCAAACTCTATTTATAAAATATACATATACAATTTGAAATAAATAATTAAAGGAAAAAACTCAACTTTTCAATATATAAGTTATTGAATTATTATATAAAAATTGCTGCTAACAAATAAAACATTATACAAATGTTTAAAAATGTTAAATTCAATTGAACCGTTTTAAAATCTGATGGCTCTGATCTACGTCCATATGTGTAGGTCTTTGTCGAACCGTTAAAGTACTTAAAAAAAATTAGTTATTACATTTTTTCCAGTGACAACCCCATGGCCGACATCTACGGCGCCAACCTCTACAACCACTACCTCCAGACTGTCCGGCGCGGTAAAGCCCAAAAGCAGGCGGCGGGTGCAGCAGAGCCTCAGGCGGTCGCTCGGCCAATGACGTCGACGGAACTCGGCGGGGCCTCGGACGTGTACGGGTCAGAGGAGGGTCTACCCGAGGGGTGCAGATCCATCCTCGTGTGCACGGGGGTCTACAGCAGAGACCAGCAGGAGCTGCCCGCGGACACCACGCAGACGGTGACGGAGCAGCGCATCTTCCACGGCCACCGGGACTTCCGCTTCGACCCGACCCTCACTCGGCCCTCCTTCGTCGTGCAGGATGTCAAGGACGCGGTGGAGCTGGTCTTCCAGCAGGAGGGTTGGCCACTTGACTAGAGAAGATCCGGTCCGCAGTCGAAACACGAGTTCTCTGCCTGTAGCTCATAGAAGGTTAAAGGTCAAATGTCCTACCTCTGCACAAGTGCCACTATTCAGATATGTATGCAGTTTCAACTACCGTTTACAACCATCAGCCATAGCAGTTTTTAACTACATTTATTTTATGCCAATAACTCAATCAATGGCTGCCATCCTTCAATAATAATAATTGGTTATTTTTAACAATTTACAAAATGCAAAGTGAGCGAACAAAAGAGAAATGTAAATCAATATTTGACCCTTTGAACCAGCATCAATTCTTATAGGTACATTTAAACCAAGTCATGGGTTCTAGTGTATGATCAACCAATTATACCAAACAGGTGCTAATGATCGTCAATTTCAAAGATGGGTTGAAACGCAGTCAAAGTCCTGGAAGTCATGGTTTGGCCCCCACAGAGCCCCAAGCTCAACATCATGTAGTCTGTCTGGGATTTACATGAAGAGACAGAAGGATTTGAGAAACATCTACAGAAGATCTGTGGTTAGTTCTCCCAAGTTGTTTGGAACAACCTACCAGTCGAGTTCCTTGAAGAATTGATGCTGTTTTGAAGGCAAAGTTAATATGGATTTGATTGACATTTCTCTTCTGTTCATTCACTGCATTTGGTTAATTAATGAAAATAAACTATTAATAATAATCATAATAATTTTTGAAAACATTCTTAGTTTTTTTTTCACACCTGCCTAAAACTTTTGACCACTACTGTACGTCGATCACTTTCTTAACACAGATGTATATTTTAAATACTGACTTTTTTAAAAATTGTATTTAAACATGAAGTACGGTGTGCAAAATAAATGAGAGAACTGAAGAAGTTGAAAGTAATATGGTAAAAAAGGAACAATTTCAGCTCCTTTTTTTGAAAAGAAGTTTACAACCATCTATCAGCCATCGCAGTTTTAACCCTAGTGTCGTCTCTAGTTCGAGGTGAACGACCTCCACCACCGTTGGGTCATTATTGACCCAGAGACAACACAAGGGATACCACAAACACATTTGTTTTCGGGCCTCTGGGTCACCTTGACCCTGAGATAACACAAGGTTTTAGTAAAAATGTTTTAACAATGACAACAATACAATTTTTTTTTACTTTATGCTCATCACTTATGATGCAGTTTTATATTCAATAACTTTTGAAGTCACAACAATGCCTGACTCCGTGATCTCAGACTTGGAGGTGCTTGTTCCCATCACAGCATTTTTGCACTCAGTTGTCAGAGCAACATACTGTACAGATATTTTAAAGGGAAATATAGACGCACAAATTGATTTTTGCCACTTTCTTGTATCACTGAAGTAAAAGCTGGGATAGTAGATTATTTTTGTTTTACTATAGTATATATATTTATATATATTTTAAAGAAAACCTACCCGCCTGTGAATGCTAAGACCATGATTCAACACAGAGTTGTTTTAATTCTGAACAAATAACTCGCTGACAAATACAACAATCCTGGTCCTCTAACATCAACCAACCACTTTTCAGAACTCTCCATATATATATATATATATAAATATATATATATATATATCTCCATATACAACTCTCCATACATTGAACTTAAAACAGACGTGAATCTTCAACATCCAAAATTTCACCATTACATAAAGCTAGTGATGAAAGTGACTGTACTGCTGTTATCAAACTGAGTTAGTTTTTTTTTTAATGTAGTCATGAGCGCTGTTGAGATCGAGTCCATAGTCTTTAATGTGTTTTGTTTGTTTTTGGCATTTTTACAATCAGATTAAAGACGTTGGTGCTATTTATAAAACATGGAGAAATTTACGAGATGATGTTTTTAATATATAATTTTTGGTAATTGTTTCAAATAAATATTCTAAAAAAAAGGGATTGAAATATAAAATGCTTTCATATTTTAAATAAAAAAAATGTGGATTGACATTCTCAGTTTCTTTCTCATCTGTTATGGATATTGGACAGGTTTTTATATCCAGGAGAGATGCTGGAAATGCACAATAAACAGCTTGTTTATTTCATCTTTTCAATTTTATTTCTCTTAGAAAACTCACAAACTGCTTGAGAAGGTTTTATGGGCGAGAGAAGCAGGACCAAGTGGGCTTAATATGTTCAATTCAGATTAAATTTCGACCATATACAGTATATTAATTATTAAAGGAATAATTTCAGATGCATTTTCTGAAATTTGAGGTGTGAAAATGAAATTTAAAATAAATCTTTAATTGTTTAATTTTTCACTATGCAACATTTATTTGAACCCGAGATGGCATTTGAGATGCCATCCTTCTCAACAACCCTCCCACTTACGGTGACCTGAACAGCTCCCTAAATGCTTTGCCGCCCAGCCAACCAATCGCCCACAATATTTATTACATGTTACAGTATATAAGGATGATTTCCAGCATTTCAGCTCCAGATCCATTATCCAACTAAACTGGAAAAACAAGAATCTGATTTTTTAAAGATTGTCTACATGATAGTTTCATGTTGATCACTTTATTCATAACTTTCACAAAGTATTTACACTTTGGTCTTCAAGCTGTGAGAATCATTTCATTATTTGTGATGGAAGTCACCAGTAGATGGCGCTTGCTACATGTACGTTTACAAATAAGTAAGAAGGAAACCAGAGAGAACTCTAGACTCACGACTTTTTGGTTTTTGTTAAAGCTTTTATGTTTTTCGACCTTTTTAAACTTTATGTCAATGACAATATATGTGTGTTGAGTCACGTGTCTGCCCCTTTTTGGCTTGGTTTGTTTCGGTTAGTTTTTATTGTTATTTGATCTAAAAAGTCAGTGGAAAACTAACAAAGATCGCGTCTGGCTACATTTTATTAAATAAAACTAATTTTCTAACAAATAAAAATGCACTTCAATTTATAGAGGATTGGATTTCATGATTCTTTCATGAAGACTTTCTTCTGGGTCTGAGATACATATTTTTCAGCCCAAAAACTCAAACATCAATCTTTAATTCAGATTGAATTTAATCATCACATTGTTATGATAAATAATAATAAGAAATGTGGTACAAATGTGGACCATATCTGGCTCATTGCTAGTCATAATTACATCCATTACATTATTCTGACTCGCATCCGGTGCAGATTATTTATTGTTTTTAGTTAAACATGAGTTTTACTTAATAGGGTCGGAATCTACCTAAACATTTACATTTATACTATTTGTTGTTGCATACTTTTTATTAAGAGATTTGTCTCTTCAAATGTCAATTAATTATTATATTTTTTCTTGAAGTCATTTTTCATCTTCTTTTTATCTGAGATGCGTCGTGGGGGCAGTACCTTCATCGAAGAAGTGTGGCCACGCACGAAGGATATACAAAATGTGAGTGACACTCAACAACGTCATCTTTTTATCCTCCTGATGTCTCGTGTCTCAGTGAACAAGCGATGAATAATATATATATTTTTCTTTATTTGACACAAACACTCAGACACTGAAAATCACATTCACGATTGATCATGTTCAGAGAGTCTCTGACCGCACGTCTGCAGAGAGGTCGGACATCTCCACTTCCTCCACAGGTACTGGGAGCTGCTCTCGACTCCGGGTCCTCCATATCACAACTACAACAAAACCCAACAACATCATGAGCACAACACAGAGCAGCACGGACCTCGCCAGGTGGTGATCAACCTCTGGCTCTCCGAACATTACAAGTGTCTTGGCCGTGAACGCGCAGTGTTGGCCTTTGTAGACCACACACCAGAACTCTCCGCTGTGTTCCAGAGAGATGTTGGTGATCCCCAGGCTCGTGCCGGAGACATGGATTCTGTCGGTTGGAGGAAGGTTTTTTACTCTTGATTCTCTTCCTTCAGTTCCGTTTGTCCTCATGTACCACTGAACATGACCATCAGTCTCGTCGCCGCATTGTAGAGTCACATTCTCTCCTCCAGTGAAGAACACAAAAGCAGGCGGGTCGGACTCAGGACACACACACAGGAAGTAGTAAGTAAATTCCTTACCAGTTGGAAAACAAAAGTAATTACCCGTGTGGTCTAAGGTCAGTGATGGAAACACCAGCGTGTGGTTGTAAATATCTTCTTCTTCCATCTCTAAATTACTTATCTCCCACTTATGTGCTTCGTTTTCACTGATGTCAGAACAGTTTAGCTCCAGACTCTCTCCCACCGAGCTGAAAAGACGTTTGGGTTGCACATCAATATCGTAACTACTCAGTACCTCACAGCCCTGGTGGTTCTTCTCCAGACAGATGTAGTTGACACCATAAGAAGATTTGTGAAATGTTACCAGAAGAGAGGATTTGTTCTTCACCAGCTGTTGTTCGTAGACTGAATATGTTTCGTCATCTATTAAAGTACATTCATAATTTTGGGTTTTTTCATTCAAACCAAATAAACACCACTGGACACTCTGGTTTGGTCCCGTACAAGTCAGCTCCAGCGTTTGTCCGTTGTAAGGAAAATATTTAGAATATCTCGCCTTTTGTTTGTCACAAACCAGGAGTGTGGAGTTCCTCTCGTGCGTCACGTTGTTCTGGGTCCAGCACTGGACCTGGTACGGACCAGAGCTCAAAACATTCAGATCGGATAATTTATAAGAAGCCTTTTCCCGCGGACCGGCGTCAAGATGCTGTGAAGAGTTCCACAGAAGTATCTTCTCCTCACCGACCCATCTGGAGATCAAGCAGAAGTCAGCAGTTGTGTTCAGGGCGAAGCGATGAGAGGCTCCTTCCATCTGGATGGTTTCAGCGTGGACTCTGTCGGAGGAGAGCGCCACCAGCAGCAGGATCAGTGCAGCCATGTCGTCGTCTGTGAGTGACCGTCAACTCGAACGGCTGCTCGACATTCTCAATCTCTTCACCATCAGCAGCTTCTCGCCCACGATAGGTGGGACTGGATGATTGTATCAGGAGGATGCTTCACATGCTCCTTCCTGTTATCAGAAGGGTAAAAAAAATTGGTTCGAATAGGAAAAAGAAGATGTTGAAAAAATGTAATTTTCAAATGGGCCACGTTATGCACTGAAGTCAAGCCAAAAGAAAGAAATAACTGTAAATAAATAGGAAAACAAAACAAAAAAAATCAAAAGAAACAAGAGTAATAATACATTTAATATAGAATATAAATCAACTGTTGACCGTCAAAGCCTCGACTAAATGGCCGCAGTTATGTCGGCCAATCAAAATTCACCCCCTTTAAATTGAGTCTGGCGAAACTGCGAGACTGCATTTTCAAAATATCTACGACTGTGAATTGACTTCAAATATTGTGGTGAAGTAAAGAATCTAGAGACACGATGGGTATCACGATACAGGGGCAACAATACAATATATTGCTGTATATTGAGATACTCTAGGAACAAGGATATATTTTACCTTTGAAAACAAAACATGTCCAAACATCGGCTTCTGCAGTCGACCGTATCCTCTCGGCCTCAGTTACTGCCGGGATCTTGCAGGATATCCCTCTTCCTTTAGTTGCGCAGGACGTAATGACGGCGGCCGTCTAGTGGCCGAAATTTTAGTTGCAACACAAAATTAACACTGTGAATATTCACATGTTAATAGTATATTAATAAATTATTTAGTTTTACACATTTATTAAAACAAACCATAATACAACTATGGTAATAAAAAATATATTTGAAAGCAAAGAAACAAAATATAATCATTATTTTAATTGTTTTATATTAATAGCTGCTCCAAGAAAAAAAAGGTCAAGAAAAGTAAACTTGTGTAACAAAGTTTATTACATATGTCCAAACATATGCACAGCACATTTGTCAAAGAGTGGTTCTTGTCACAAATATAAATTATTCAGAATCTTCTATGATACATGAAGTGACGCTGGCTCCACCTGGAACTCCATGGCTGTTGATCGTAACAGTTTGGACAAAAGAAAAATCCATTTCTTTGAAATGATCTCCTGCTCCGCAGAGACCGACGCCTCTCCAGGAACCCTCCGTCAACACGGTTACTCACGACTCGTGGTCCCTTTTTTTGCTCAGCAGCAAATTTTGGCCGACTGGATGAAATCTACACACGACATGATTTAATACGACGCCAGTTCTGCCCTGAACGGAAAACATGGGAACATAAATAAGGCACACATGGAGAAGCGTGGAAACAAAATCACAGCAGGGCTAATTTGGCACATGGGGCGAAAGAATGGAGTCTTGAGATTGAAGCGAGGTCAACGATGCCGACACAGTGAATAACCTTCTTTTTTTCTTTTTTTTTTCCTCCGCGGTAATACTGGCGGTCTTAGTGTTAACGCTGTCATAAATACTGCGACTTCGCTTAGCCGACCCAGTGGAAGAAGAAGCTACACTTTTACAGGTTTGTCTGTACACACGGTTGCTTAAAAACGCCGCCTCACGACGGTCAGTTTCGACGCGAGATGATTCTTCCGTCCGACCTCGACACGCCACGGTCAGTCAAGGTTACTTCAGGAATAAGTCCAGTACGTCTACTGTCCAAAAGAGAAAAAGACCTACAGGCACTTTTAGGATCGAGTCATCATTCAACATCCTAAATTGTCCTATAGTCCATAGGACTAAATCTTCAAACTGCAAGTCTTCATCGATGGTGGCAGAAGAAATACTTTCTTCTTGTGAGACACAAATGATTCACATCCAAAAAGTCTGTTGGGGGAGAAGCTTCAGCTTATGACTGGCGAGTCCACAATTCACCTTTGTTTTTTTTGGATAGGAAAAACCTCAGGTTTTCCTGTTGTTCCAGGTAGCAGCGTCAGGTGCGCCGCTGGGCTCCGCGGGTCGCTCCGGTGGCGAGCGAGCGTCCGGGGGCGACTTCTGGGCCTGTGGTGAGCGAGGGTCCAGCGCCGAGGGAGGTTTGTCGGGCGGGAAGGGCCGACCGTAGTGCTCCGGACCGGCTGGACCCGCTTGCCTGTGATCCGGCAACCTCCTGTAGTCCTGTGGAGGTCCGTCTCTGCCCTGGTGGTAGTTGGGACGGAATTCATCCGGGCGTCTTCTTTTGCTGTCTTGATGCCTGAAATGAGAGATGACATCAGTGTTGGTGCTTCCTGAAGTGGTTTGTGCGCCCCCTAGAGGGATCACGGTGCAATAAAATAAGATGCTTAATTGGGTTCAATTGCTTAAATGGGAACTAAAGTGTGTCTTTAATCTGTTAGTGTATGTGAGTGTGTATAGTGCGTGTTTGGTAGTGTGTCACTGCATTTCATTTTATATGAATCTTTATTTTCATTTTGAAACAGAATCATAAAAAAAATGTTTTTGCCCGTCAAAATAAATATACAGTATATAAATATATTTTTTATTTACATTAATCTTTGTACTTTATGTTGTCATTTGCGTCTCGTTTTTCTTTTTCTCTTTATAGCTACGCAGAAATAGAATAGATTGTGTGAAACGATTATGTGTACGACTATTATTTGTGTCAATAAAAATATTTTAAAAGCATAAAAACAAAAGCAAAAAAATAAATAAATAATATAAATATTAATATTTGTTTTTAACATGGTCTACATTTTCTTTTATTATTTATATCATATATTATATTTTTATTATATCTTAGTTTGTTGGTGATCAAGACTTTGTGTTTATCCTACTTTATTTAACCTGACATTTAAGTTTATTTTTATTTTTTAAGTTTTCAATTTTGTTGGTGTCTATATTTAAGTGTTGAAATAAATAAGTATTATAATGAATGCTGTTTTTGTGAGTTGTATTTGGTGAATGTTTGTATCTTTTTAAGTTTGTCGCCTATTGCGTCTTTCCCGTCAAGTTTTCGGCGCGTGTCGATTCCTTCACTTGGATGAGCTCACCTGTCATAATAGGGTCGATGCCCCCGGTGGTCCCGGTCATTATTGTACTGATCATACTGCCTTTTCCGAGGAGAGGTGTTGTTGCGGTAGCCGCCCGAGCTGCGGTACTGATCCCCGTGCGAGCGCCGGTCGTTGTAGTGGTCCTTGTAGCGATGCTGGTCGTACTGGTGGTGGCGCTCTCCCTGCCACGACGGGTTGCTGTTGCCTTGGTAGTTATATTTGCGGTCTCCCCTCCAGTCCCCCCGATCTGCACACGAGTTCAGAGCGGTCAAAAATGTGTGGTGGATAAATTTATAGTCGGCAGTTAAAGATTTACCATCATTGCCAAAGTGGCGCTTGTTAGCCATGTTGTAGGGCTCTCTGTGGTGGCCCGACTGCCCCGGGTGAGACCCCAGCTTGGAGGTCTGCTGTGCACCCGAAGAGTCCCGACTGGAACCCGAGCCGTCTGGTCTGAAAGATTTTCCCCGTCCTCCAGAATCCTCCTTCTTCTTGTGGTCCTTCTATGAGAGTCCAGAAAGGTTTAAGGCAACAATATTTCAACTTAAAAAAAAATAAACTTCAAAGTCAAGTACCTCCACTTCATGCGACCTCTTCTTCAGAGCCAGTTTGTAAAGCTTGTGAAGCTTTCTGGCCCCGAACTCGGTGAACTTGGACACAAAGATCCAGAGGTTTCTGTGGGGAAAAAAAGAAACAAAAAGTCGTTCCAAACAATCCACAATAAAGAGGGAACAACAAATATTTCTTACCGCCGCCATGTTTTCACATGTTCCGGGTCGTTGTACTCTTTAAGACACTCTGTGATACGGTCCCCGATCTTCAGCAGGCAGGAGCGCGTGTGCTGCAGCTGCTCCTGGTCCGACAGGCCTTCGTCAGGTTTGTCCAGCTGCTTCAGAGCCGTCTTCACCGGCCTCATGCGCTCCTTACACTAGGAACGTTCACCGTCACTACAGCCCTAAGTACGATCTTTAGAAAAAACAAATAAAACCCTTACGATGCCGAAGGTCTCCGAGTCCAGTTCGTCGTCTTCCTTTCCTTCGATGGGGACGGGATCAGAGCCGGCTGTGATGTGGACCGGACCTTGAGTCTTCTTAGATTTGGCAGGTTTAGCCTGTTAGGGATTTACCACAGAGTGCTTAGTACCACTTCCTTTAATTTAGTGTTAATATTTGTTTGAATCCTCACCCTTTCTTTCCTGGGCTTTCCCCCCTTTTTTTCCTTGTCCCCATCCTTCTCTTTTTTGGGAGTTCCCTGCTTCTCTTTGTTTTCCTTGTTATCCTTTTTCCGTTGTCTCTTCTTGGCAGGCGACTTCTCCGAGCCTCCATCATGCTTAAGAGAGATTATTCGTACTTTTACTTTACAAATCACAACCATGTCACACAATGTATTCACAAACACAAAACTACTTCTTTCGTTTTTTTTTAACCTACTAAAAAGAAAATAAAAACCCCTGAAAACTGACATTGATAGAAAGCAGATTCTGTAAAACTAAACCTTGACGATAAATAAATAAAAAAAACCTCAATCTTCCTCAAGGCTTCACTATCATTTACAGGCTTTAATAATCAGAGTTTCCAACCTTGACCTCGCCGTCCTCCGACGGGTTGTCCGACAGGCGAGGCGAAGAGAGGTCGTTGCCTTGTTCGTCTTTCAGGACCTTTTCCTTTTTCACTCGAGGCCTTCTCTTCTTCACTTTGACCTTGATGGAAAGATAAGATGATGAGGTCTTCAAACTTTGTTTTAAAATATACAGAATTATTTCGTTCTCGTCTACGGTGCAGCTTTAATGAATAGATATTAGAATATTATTTGCTAGTTAAGATCAATGATTGACCATTTTTAAAATATATTTTGAAATGTTTTTGTGTTTGTATGAGTGAAGTGCTGCATTATTTTTCCTTTTGTGTATGCAATCATCTGCATAAGATGTGTATAGAACAAAACAAATATGTAAATGTTTTATATAATTTAACACCCTTTTCTCTTTGTGTATTTTTTGTATCGTTTGATTTGCTTTTTCATTGCCATCATTCACAAACTTCAAAAACTAATTTTGCTCAATTCATATTTAATCGAATGACGAGAAGGTTATTGAATCCTTGAATGTAAAATGTTGATTCTATTTAATAAATGTATTTGTATTTCAACGACAAAAAATGTTGTATTAAACTTAAATGACATCTTGTGTCAGAAGATGAGCCTGAAACATGGATTTTAGTGGGAGCATCTTCACGTACCTCTTCCCCTGTCGTAGACGCATCCGTGTCTTGTTCTTTCTTCAGCAGCTTCAGAAGATACTCGGCTCTCGCCTGCAGCTGCTTGGCCTGGGGCTTCTTGCTCGGATCGTCTGGTAGAATCTGTGTAGAGACGGATATGTAAGGCTTTGATCCCGGTGATAAACAGCTCGGTGGACGATATATGAATAGATTGAAATGTACTCATAGGAGAAATTAAATGTTTTGCCTTTTCTGCCAACTTCAGGTCCGGGTCGGTCTTGATCAGATCCCAGTTGCCAAATCCGTGTTCATAGATGCCGAGGAGCACCTGGACGTCGTCCTCCAGGTCCCAGTCCACGTCGAAGTGAGCCACCTTCACCCTGCACGTCAACTTGAACCTGGTGAGAAGAGTCGTTTAGCTTCTAAACAAAACACTCACGTTTTATTCCATGATTTCATACTTGTTTCTCTCTTCAGGATTAACAGGTATCGCTTTGTGCAGAGGCTCGAACTCCTCCTCGTGCTGGATGATGGTTTTGGCGTTGACCTGGACTCCAGAGATCTTGATGTTTATACCTCGACGCTTACCGGGACCTTTGGCTGGAACAAGAACACAAGCAAACAACGATTATAAATGATTGATGGTACATGATGAATAGTAAATTAAACTGGATTACACTTCTGTTTGACTGATAAACTGAAGCCAACAATAATAGTTTACATATCGGATGAATGTTGTTCTCTAAAAGTCTATTATACAGACACAATGAAAGTATTTAAAAAAGACAAATTAAAACAATATTGAAAATAAAAAGGATTTAGAACATTTGTCTTCACTCACCAGAAACATTCCAGGTAAGATAATTAAATAAATAACAAAACGCGCAAACAAACAAAAATCAGATTTTCTTTAGATGTCAATAAAGGACATAACTGTACTGAAAAACAATGAACCACAACAAAAACAATACAGAACTTACATCACAGGTTACATGCTGGTATAAGTAAGTTTGGGGATTTTGAAAATTAATTTAAGACATAGCTAATAACGTCTGATGGTTTGATGAGGCTTCATGAAACAGCTGATGATGTATAATGATACAGTGACTTCATTTTGTAAGGCAGCTTAGATAGATTTTATTTTGCTTTATAATCTTTGCCCATGATCTACTAATTCAATGAAACTTGGCATCATTTTCAGAGAGGGCCAAGTTTAAAGGATTTAGCTGGATTAAGTTCTCATTTGCTTGGAATTGTAAATGTAAGTGTTTCTTGTTTTACCTTGAACTGAAATTGAGTTAGAAAATATATTTGATTTATCTTTAAAAAAGAAAAAGATTAGCATTTTCGATTTGTTACTTAAGTGCTTTGTTTTAATTTAATGTAAGCTCTTAAATACCCTAACGTCCAATAAGAAAGTACCTTCAACTGGATTCTCTTTCATCTGCTCCTCGTGCTCCTGTACAGCAGCCAAACAACTGTTGTGGATCAGCTCTCCCAGTCTCTTCAGGTCTGCGATGGATTTATCCACCAGCTCGGAGTCTCGAGCAATAGCTTCTAACCTGTCAGCCCATTACAAGTCACATTTATAAGCGGCCATATTTAGAATAGAATAGAAAAGCTTTATTCATCCCCAGAGGGGAAACACTTTTACAGTTATATCCATTTAAAAATACATATTTTTCTCCTCCCACCTTTCAAGTGGAGATCCAAACTTCTTGTAGGCTTTGATGAACCTGTTCAAGATGATGAGTTTTTTTTTCAGTCTTAAATGAAGATCGTAATCATTGAAGGCTGAAAAGATCTCACCTGCGGATCTCCGTGTCAGTAAATCCCTCGACGTTATTCTTCCTCGCTCGTGGTCGCCCTCGTCTCTTTGGCTTCTTGTCGTCGTCGCTGTCCTCGGTCTCGCTTTCTGAGCCGGACGAGCGGTTCTTCAACTTGGAGCCCACGTCGCTGTCGCTGTCGTTTGCCTGAGCCTGAGAAATTCAAAAGGTTAATCGTGTGTGAGGAGAATAATCGTTTCCATCTCTAGCAGCAATCCAGAATCTTACCCGCTTGTTGGAACTCCTGCTTCGAGGCAGCATGAAAACTTCCATTTCCCTCTGCTTCTCCTCCTCCTCAATTTTGCGACGATGCTCCTCTGGGATGATGTCGTCCCACTCTCGCGGCTGCTTTTCCTGAGACTCCGGGACAGCTTCTTCCATGCTGGAGAAATTAGCCACCTGCAACATCAAGCAAAGACTCAGAGAACGAAAGCATTTTCACTTCTCTTATATTGTGTTATTTAAAAAGTAAATTGTCTTGAGATAACTATGTTATGATTTTGACATTTTTATCAAAATTAACGTAAGTAATTTGTATTTATATAGCGCTTTTCCAGACCAGGGTCACAAAGCACTTAAACAATCAAAACAATACTCAGTAAAAAATATATACTTTAAAGGTCAAGATAATACTGAGAACAACACAGGAGTTCCAGAAAATCAAGGAAAAGCCTGCAAGCAGAATTTAATAATATTAAGATAACTGCAGAAAATGTAAAATAATATCCTGTGTTTTTCTTGAAAATATTTTTTGAATAAGATGCTTCTGAAAAATAAAAAGGTTTAAAAAGGAGAATTAAGCGGTGAACATTATTTTGGATATCTAACGTGAAAAATAAATGTTGAATTTATAACTCAATACATCATCTGATTTAGCAGAGAGTAAATGATCTTGAATATAAAAATGTTAATGAATAAAGACTTAGTATAGTATAGTAAACTTAGTATTTTGATTTTAATATGTTCCCGATTACCAAAGTCATTTCAACAAGGGATGAATTAAGTTGTATCTATGGATTTATCTAGGCTGATAATACTGTAAAAGAATGACTTGGACATACTTTAAACTGCGAGAGGAGTTCATCTGTGGCACTCAAGCCCTGATCGCTCTCTCGTGTTTCTGCCAGCCGCAGGATTTCATCGATATCCATCTCCTGCAAACACAGAAACATTCAGGTTTAATTCCACACATGTGTAGAACATCTACTAGCAGGAGGAAACAGTACCTGTGGCTCAGACTCTTCTCCTTCGTTCTCTTTAAAAAGATCTTCTGCACCAAACTTGAGGATTGCGGTGAGCTCTTCTTTGTTAAAAGGATTGGAACTAAAAAAAAAAGATCATTATTAGCATTTCTAGAAAAATCCTCACACGTGTTTTAACCACATACTTGGTGCTCCCTGAGTTGCTGTCAAGTACTGTTCGTCCAGTTGTGTCCATCCTCTGGATAACAAGATGATCCAGGACCATCTTCTTCTTTGCCCTCTCGATGATATCCTCCTCCACCGTGTTTTTGGTGACCAGTCGATAAATGTTTACCTACAACGTAAACCAGTGTTATTTTACAGGCAGACACTTAACAGAGGTGAGGAAGTCACCTGTTTCTTCTGGCCGATCCTGTGAGCTCTGGCCTGTGCCTGCAGGTCGTTCTGAGGGTTCCAGTCGGAGTCAAAGATGACTACTGTGTCTGCCGAAGCCAAGTTTATACCCAAACCTCCAGCTCTTGTGGACAGCAGGAAGCAAAAGTCCTAATGCAAAAGACAAGTCAGCACAGGTTGATAGTTAGTTTAAGAAAAATTTAATTAAACATTTTTCAAACAATAAATATCCTTCGATCACTGACAGAAAAGGTTTTTCTGTCTAATCAAACCTACCTCCGAGCCTTCAGCATTAAAGTGGTCGAGTGCTTGCTTTCGGATTTCCCCTTTAATGGATCCATCCAGTCGCTGAAAACAAGAAGAACCAACCGTTAAACTCTTCTAGGAAGGTAAATGCTTCTTGTCTGCAGCAGTTTACAAGCTAAAAACAAAACGGCAGCTGATATGATACAGTTCTGCAGCACTGCACATCACGCTGGTATAAATAACTACATGAACTCTTTCTGGCGGAGCTTGTGCGTGCAACAACACTGATATCTGATCTCTGTACAAACACTGCCCGATTAAAAACAACTCTCACAAGAAGATCCAAGTATTTAAAAAAAGTCCATCAGTTAATAAGCTACCAAGAGTTTAATGATTTTAAATTATCATAGTTACAGTATTTATAAAGTTCTGCTTGCATATTCAGACAGATATGTAACTAATGTCAAGTCTTCAGTGCATTAAATGTTTATTTCCTGACTTGTGTTCACTAATCTTTCAGTTTCATTTTTGCTTTCCTCCTAGTACATATGTTCCATCAGTTTTTACACATCCTATTTCTTTTAGTACAGAAGATTTATTGTTTTGTATCAATTGTGCCTTCTCATCTAAAAGTTAAACGAATTGACAACAACAGCACATATATGGTGCATACCTCAACCAAGGAGCTAATTTCATGACTGTAAAACTTTGAGCATGAATTCAATCAAAAAAACTTTTGTGATTCAAGAATTGTAAGATAAAAATAAACAAATGATCTCAACAGGACCTGAACTTGCCCTTCTAGTTTCTAATAAGCTTTCGAACAATGTCGAATAACCATGACATTTTGTTAATTATAATTATTTTATAGTTTTATTTACTTTTTAAAGTCAAGTTTTGAAGGGTTTGCTAGTCATTATTAGCAGCAGAGCTTATAGGTAATAACAACTAATTGATAAAAGGTAAAAAATAATTTGACTACAGAACACCATCAAACCCTCACTCATTTAATTTCTATTCTTAAATTCTAATCAATCCTGAAACTGATTCTTTGTGCTTTGGTGAGTTAAGAAAAAAAATGTTTTTCTTGGTTCAATTATTTTGTTTAAAGTGTGCAATAGTACAACATTCTGGGATAGTTTTTTTTTTGTAATATAATGTAGAAATACTTTTAGTTTTGTTCTTTACAGAGATATTTACGTTTAAAATGGATATAATCCTCTTTTCCTACCTTTCACTATTTGCATTTACTATGTTTGTTCTCATAGATTAATTGTATTTGTTTTGTAACACAAAATTCTAATCTTTTAACTCAAAATACTGAATACATTTTAGATGTTCTTATAAGAAACGGTGCTAACAAATCAAAACAGTTTCTTGTTGAGATCTACATCTGAGCAGGTACAACATAAGGTTTAGAAACAAGGAGATTGAAGGCTTATGATTATGCAACATAGCATTAAATAGTGGTCAATCCATAAATTACATTAAACCAACTGTACCTGGAATGGGTAACGTTTCTTTGCCAGATATTCGGCCAGAATGTCCAACATCATGACCATCTGGGAGAAGATCAGAACTCTGTTGCCCCGCTCTCTGAGTCTGGTCAGCAGCTTGTCCAGCAGCACCAGCTTCCCCCCGCCCTTCACAAGGTTCTGTAATAAAAATATATAAAACGTTAATCTAAGACTTCAGTCCTGAGAAGCGACTGCGAGTCTGAAAACATACCTGCAGGTGGTTTTTCGTGTCCAACTCTTCCAGCTCGGGTTGTTTAATGAGAAAACTGTGATTGCAGCATTTTTTAAGCTCCATAACAATGTTGAGGAAGCCGGAGGAGCTGCCCCGGTTGCCTTTGGAAAGAGCTCTGTAGTTCCTTGTGAGAATCCACCTGGAGGAAGGAAATCGAGGTCAGCGGAGAAACGTGCCTGAGCAACAGGAAGATGATGAGATCGTACTTGTAAAACTGTTTCTGTTGGGCCGTCATGTCCACACGGAGGATCTGCTCCACTTTAGCAGGAAGTGATTTCTCGACGTCTTTCTTGACGCGCCGGAGGAGGAAGGGCTCGAGGACCTTGTGGAGACTCTGGTAACCATTGTCTCGACCTTTGCCGTGGTCGTCTTCGAAGTCCTCCCACGAATGGAACCTGAACAGTCAGATAAGACACGTAGTACTTTGTGCACGGGACTAAAAAAAGGTGTCAACGGTCTCACTTGTCGGGCATGAGGAAGTGCAGCAGCGACCAGAGCTCTTTGAGGGAATTCTGCAGAGGAGTGCCAGTGATGAGGAGTCTGTGGTTTGACCTGAACTCCATGAGGGTTTTGTACAGCAGGGAGTCATCGTTCTTTAGGCGGTGAGCCTCGTCCACACCCAGGAAGGCCCAGTTTATGTTCCCCAGGACAGCCTGAAGTCAAATGATGATTTAGAGAGCGGCCCATTGTTTACACCCGTCAGGTTAAAACTACCTTGTCCTTCAGGAGAATCTCATACGTGGTCAAAAGTGCATTGAAACGAATCCTTTTGGTTTGGTGGTTCACCCACTCGTAGTCACGAATCTACAGAAAAAAAACAATTGTACATCCAATGTTGAAAGAATAATCGCTTCTGAGGATTTACCGATTTCCTGCTCATGACATCACCGAGGTACACCACTACATTGATGTCGGGGGCCCAGGTGCAAAACTCCCTTTGCCAGGAGGTGAGCGTGGACAGCGGCACCACCACTAAGAATGGCCCGTAAAGCTGGTGCTGATGGAACAGGTAGGACAGGAAGGAGATAGTCTGGATGGTCTTTCCCAACCCCATCTCATCAGCCAGGATGACGCTGTTGCACCTGTGCAGGTAGTGGACCAAAAAGATTAGTCGTTTTTTTTTTTTATAAAATGATTTTGTCCATCTTGTCGTTTACCTGCACCAGGAGTGAGCCAACCAGTTCAACCCAGCCAGCTGGTAGTCTCTCAACACCAGGTTCTCGTCGCCAATGTAGGACGGCTGCTTCTTCAGAGGGACAAATCTCGGCCTTTGTTTCAAAACCTGCGATGGGAAGAGACATTTCTACATCAAAACTGATATTTGACATTTTAAAACAGCTCTATAAGGTTTAAAAATATATTTTTTTAAATTGATCAGTCATTTCTAAAATACAGAGAATATATTGATATAGTTATTATTAAGTGGCAGGAAAGCTATGGAAAAATGTCAGAATTGCATGGATTGAATTTGAAATGATTTAAAATGTTAAAATTTATTTTTTTCCTAGTTTTTAATAATTGACTTCAATCATTTATATAGTAAAAAGATAAATGATTTATTAAATGAACAAATTCAATAATCTGTATATTTAAATGTTTCTTTCTTTTTGAAAGTATTATTCTACATCTAAAATAAATCATCTAAATTCAATATTTTTTATTATTAGCCTCTAAGTAATGGCTGCTCTCATTATTATACAAACATTTTTATTTAATTTTTTAATGCTAAAAGAATTTTTATCAAACTGTGAAAAGAAGAAGGACATATTTAACATTTCCAATTACATTGTTATTAGTAAATTAGTACATATTAGTTTTTATTTTTATTTTCAATAAACAAACAATATATTACATATACCTTACATTATATATTTAATGCCTGAAAAATGCATATTTTAAGAGCTTTTAAAAGTACATTCGAATAATCCAGTTGCCTTTTATTTATTTGCCCAATTTAAACTTTTGTTACTGACAAACTTTCCATTCTACATATTTTATACACATTTTATTTAATATTTGTGAAAAGAAGTTGAACTGACTTTCACCTTGCAGTCTTTTGAGGGAACCTCTTTAGAGCCGTTCCGGCTCAAAAAGCTGTCTATGCAGTGCTGAAACTTCTTCTTGACCAGCGCTTCGTCTTCCCAGCTGCACTCGGAGTACGGCAGACCCATCCACTTGCACAGATATTCCGGCTCGTCCGACGACGGTTTATTGTGATTGTGAGCTGAAGGCGAGAGAAGTCAATCAGGTTTAAAATGCTGCAGGTTATAAAGTGGGATCTCAAAGACAAAGATGATTACTTACATGGAAACTCAGATGATCCCGGAGTTTTCCCTGTTTTTGTTGCTGTGTGACGAGAAAAAATAAGATGGTGAGACACATGTTGCCGTCTGTGCAAAATTGTTTTAAACTTTATGGATGAACCAACATATTATTATGTGATATAATTATTACTTTATTCATCCCTCATTGGAGTCATTTGAGAGTTCAGTATGACAAAAATATCTAACCCTTTAACTTTAACTTCAAATACCTCTCGACAGATCAAAATCAATTTGTCTCAGTCAAGTGATACATTACTAAAAAAAGGAAACTTGCAAACTAGCAAAATGAGCGAAAACAAATACACTATAGGAACATGTCGCTGCAGAGAAAAAACCCAAGAGCTCACATTTATTCAAAATTTTATTTTGCAGGCACCTAATGTTTGTTTTTCAAAGTTCCTACAGCCTAAGGCACGTTCAATGAAAAACACTTGGTACCGTTTGAAATTGAATTTAAGACCCAATCGACCATCAGCCAAAATTGTTTGTTTTTTTTAAACCTACCACATCAATTATTGATGTGAGCAAGATTTAGAAACACTGTTGCCTTTTACCATTTTCTATAATAAAGAAAAATTGAGTTTGGACAGCCAATCATTAAATTTAAACCTTCCTATGTCTCTTGCTGAAGTTGCTACATGAACCGCATTGGAAGTAGAACCCTGATGTGCAGCTGATTTGAGATTCCCAGCTCCAACTGCTTCACTCTTTTGTGTTCAATCCATAAATTACTATTATTTAAATAAATACATAAATGTTACCAGATATTTTAAGATTTGAAAGTAACACAATATCCAACTTTAAAGACCTTTTAAATGTTGAATTAAGACATTTTAATGCCAAACAAAGTATTGTTTTTAGATACATGAATTGAACTCCTTATAAGACTTTCTAAGAAAGATTGTCCATCAAAATAAGTGGACGCTCATCTGCCCATTGGAGCAAAAAACTTGTGGAACCCTAATATGAAGCATCTGTGCCTGTTGTACTGGAGAAAGCTATTACTCAGGTTTAAAGATGGAGAGTATAGTAGATCACTCTTACCTATAATTCGCTCAACAAACTGGAACTGCTTGTTCAAGTCAGACATCAGCTCCTGCTGACAGTTGTGAAACTCGACATCCTCGGGCGACGCTCTTCTCAACCTTTAAGAGAGAACACTTCATGAGAAACAGAATTAAATCACCAGGTTTAAAGATCCGGTCACTTCTACTCACCACGCGTTGAGCTCGTCGTTTTTCCTCTTAAAGTTGTCCAGCTTCTTTATTCCCTTCACTTTCTGCTGAGTCAGCGACTCGATGCTTTCCCACGTGTTGTGGATGTAGGACCAGCCCTTCCACTTGATCAAATACTGAGCCTCCCCCTCGTCCTTCTCCGGGTCGAAGCCCTCACCCGGGTTGCCGTTTTCCTCCACGGCATATCCTGTTGTGGAAGCCCCGGTCACTGAAGGAAGAAGCCTCATTTTAGTAATCAAAATTAAGCATGTTGCGCTTTTCATTAATGTTTTAGGGAAAAGAGCAAAAATATCCACCTCCTTTTTTGCCTATTCTGGTGTCCATCACTTTCTCGATGGTCTCGCTGTCGTCATCCTGCTGTTCTTCGCAGGCGTCGCCAGTCATCTCTATGAGGTCATCTGAGTCCGTTTCAAAGTCGTGCTGGTCCTCTTTATAACTACACCGAGTAAGAACAAGGTCAAATAAATGACAGAAGCAGAAGAACATTGACACAGGACAGTCAGATTTGGCACATAATGTTCATGTTAAAGTAATCGAAAGAAGGCAATAAAAGTTCACTAAGACGTTTGTTGATACAATTCTCTTTTTTTTAAAAATATAAAGCAGAAAAAGCACCTTTTGACTTTTGTAGCACCTCTTTTACGGGTTTGTCTCTTTGGGGTGTCTTCATCATCGTCCTCATCGTCATCCTCTTCATCATTTCCATCGTCATCGTCGTCGTCGTCGTCGTCAGCAGAGGATTGCACTTTCTTCTTTTTTCCCTTTTGTTTCTTGCTGGATGACTTGGACTGAGGCCTTCAGTCAAATCAAAGAATCATTAGTGTCTCAAATAAGGGTGTGGGAAGTGTAAGTGACAACTTTTGACATCAACACATGCGGTCCAGGTGGTTTAACAAAATAGTCTTGAAGAAATCATGACACAGAGTGAAGTCAATGACAGGTGGGTAGCTGTCTGTGTACCAAGACTCAACTTTAGCTTACCTTCTTGCTGCGAGTCGCCTGGATCTTACTTTTTTCTCTTCTGGCTCACTTTGAGATTCCTCCTCATCATCATCATCATCATCATGGTCATCAGTATCATTTGAGTCATCATCATTCCAGATATTGCTTACAATGGAAAAAATGTCACAAGTTCACCGTTTAGGCCAATCACAATTTCGTTTCCAACCCTAAAGGATTTCCAGACACCTGTCACCAGGTGTCAATATTACTTAGACGAGGAGAAGCCAGAAGTGGATAATAGATCCAATAGCGTGATCAATTCTTTGACTGATTAGGTGTAACCGAGCCATTGAGAAGCAAACAGATACCCAAACACAAATAGCAGAAAGACAGAAGAGTGGAAGTCAGGAAAAAAAAAAGTGATGTGTTGTAGACTATACCACAAATGTGATGAATAATAGTGAAAGTGAAACAAAAATGATGGAAAGAAGATTATAAAAATGTCAGACTTACTCCTTCTTAGCTTTTGATGGTTTTCTTTTGGGGCTCTCACTTTCAGAGCCACTGCTTCCCTGTGAATAAAGAAGTCCCACACACTCTTTTCAGTTACAACTGTCTCCCACTAGGTGGTAGCAGAGGCGCAGTAGTTTTTTGTTTTTCTGTCAAGTACTGCGTTGATATACTTTTATTTGCTAAATCCAACTCTGATTCACGAACTTACCCCAGCTCCAATGTTCAATCGTGCTGGCTCTTGTCTACTGCGGTTGGACCTCCTGACACCGTAAACATCTGGGTGTTCTTCCCACATCTGTCGGCAGAGAAACGAAACAATCATTGCAGATATACTGTGTCAATGGAATTACTCCACATTTGTAAATCTATTTATGTTTAAGGATTGTAATGAACTTTTTTTTTGGTTCAATCGTTCAACATATTGTAAATGAGTCTTGATGGTGAATGTTTGAAAAATGTCTGCAACCTTCGACTGTCTATCCAGTCCTTAGATCAACCATGAAAATAAAAGAAAATACACTTTAATAAACAACACTGCACTAATGCCTACATGTGAGAAAGACTTATATCACCATTCATATATGTATGATCTGGCTAAACAAAATTGATGGATACAAAACCAATACAAAAGAAAGCTTAAGGACACATGGTAAATAGCAAAGTTTAAGTTTTAAGTTCACAAACGTATTTAACCTGTAGGAAGATGAAAGCAGTGCTACATCCCTGAAGGGCGGCATAGCTTCAGCTTAGGAATTTAAATTAAAGGGATAACCATTAGTGTGCAGGAGTAAAAAGACCTTCAGTTACAACACGTGAGCACTGACACAGATTCCATCAGCTGCCATTTAGTTTTCACTTCAGATTGGATGCGATGGCCTGTATAATGTGAATATGCTCAGTTGATATTTACCTTCTTCACGTCAGCAAGACGCTCCTTCTTCCTGGGAGCCTTGTCCTTGACCTCGCCGGTGTCCTGCTTGGAGCCAGCGGAATCACACTCCGACTCCGAGTGAGACTCCGAGTGAGACGAGCTGTTTGACTCGGAGTTATGGGATTTCCTCTTCTCGCTACCATGTTCACTCTCAGATGGACTTCCAGAGTCTGATGCAGAGCGGTTGGATTCCTCTGAAGCGGAATTGCTATTAAGTGGAATGAGACCATTACAAACAATAAACTTACATTGAGAATAATATGAAAAGGGTGATTTACACTTTATCAGACCACTTGAAACAATCGTAATGTACAGGTACAGTAAAACAATACAAAAGATATTCAACCATCCTAGAACAAGTGTTATTGGTTCAGCTGACAACAACCGATAGAAAGAAAACTATCCTTTAGGTGAGAGGTTTTTTTCCTAAATGATCCAAGGCTACTGAGTCAGGGTAGAAGTTCAGTGTGTAGTCCTCAACTTATGGTGACGGGCAAAACCTAATATATTCAATATTTTCGTTTTGACACTTTGTTTAAGGGATGACATCAAAAGACTTAAAGGAATATAACAAGTGCACAGTGGACTAGTATTATCCAGTACAAGCTATCTGACTAAAATGTTTGACATAAATAGAATATAATATAGCTAAATAAGATGATTATATACGAATAAAGATGACTTATTTGGGGGAAAGCATTCTGCCTTTTGTTTAGCAAGTTAGGTATTGAATACGGTTGAATCGTGTGGATATAACCTAAATAAACACTACATTTATTTAATCACATATATCAAATAAAATGTATTTAAAAGGGACTTGGATGCTAAAAGCAAAGTCAATAAACGATTGTCTTAAAAAAAAAAAAAAAAAGTTTTAAAAAAGGCATTAACTTCATGTGAGTTTCATAAATTAATTCTTTTAATCTGTACAACCGCCACAAAAAAAAAAGATTTTACGTTTACCAAACTGTCAATTTCACTTTCAGATTAGAAATGTTTGGATTCATGTCACGTCAATAGGTGACGTGTAGAGACACGTAATCAGCAACGCTTCCGCTTTGAATTACGTCGTCAAGAGGCGGTACTACAACCTCGAGTTCTCATTGGCTGATGCGTTGCCAGGAAACTCCTAAACCAATGGCGATTCACTTCCCCGGCTTTCCAAGAGCAGAGAACTTCCGGTTTCTCCTCCATTGAATAACCATTTAAATGCAGTGAAGTGAACTGACCAAGCAATGTCCGTTTTGTGACTAACAACACCATATAAGTTTATCTTAAGAGAGTTAATTTCTAAGGAAATCAACAAACTTTTATTAATTTTTTGCTGTTTTTTTGTTGTTTTTTTACCCTCAGTAGCACCTATTCATAGCAGAAAGATTCAATCAAAATGAAGGCAGAGTTTGACAAGAAACCTAAAATGGCTGCCACAAGTAGAAAAAAAACTGCAGCTGTGGTGCAATAGCTTAAAGCAAAGGTTTGGAGACAATTTCTAGTATCTAAGGCAATTCAAACATGCACCATACCAAGTCATACTTTCTGTAGAAAAAAAACTTGACATTTTATTTACATGGAGTGGACTGACAAAAGGTTTCATGAAAGACTTTATTGTTTCAGAGCTGCTGAAGAAGACCTGGGGAAGAAGACATTTGCAAAAAAAGTGCTCATAAATGGATCAGAACAATATTCAAGTTACAAAAATGATGAAAAAATTAGTGTAATTGTATTGTGCACAAGAAATGCTTGAAATTTTGTTTATTTAATGGCATTCTTGTTAAATATTTTTTAATAAATAAAAGGATTTATTTAAGTTTGTCAACTAGGACGTCTATTAGGAGTTAGGATAAAGTGTGCCAAAATAAATGATAAAATAAATGTTGTATTTGATAGTCCATAACTGAGACCATAATCAGACAAGTGTGTCCTTTACAAAAGACTAGGAACCAGACACTGTTTTGAGGCACACAGTGGTGTAGTGGTTAGGCTGCCAGAATGGTGACCGGTCTTGCCCCGAGTAGCTGGGATAGGCTCCAGTTCCACCATGTGATGGTGAATATTTTTTTATCTGCAAACTTGACGTGAATAAAAGGGCTCAAAAGTCCAATGGAACATCTCCAAAACAAAATTGGATTTAAATCAATCACCTAAACTACTGCTGTATCATTTAAACTGGATATAAAACAGTTTCATTTTAGCTTTAAAAGTTTAAAAACTGTCACTTTATTGTACAGAAATTTGTAGGATTTCTTTTTTTCATATAGGATGAACACCCAGACAAATAGTAAACATGTGGTAATTGTATTAAGCATTAGCAACTACTTACAAAACATATCAGTTAATATACAAAACAAATAGATTGACTTTATTTCATTTCCTTATTGAATCCATCCATAAAGAAACAAGTACAATTGACAAGGATAGTAATCAATATCCCAAGAGACTAATAAAGTCATATATAATCTAATTAAATGTCCTGAAAACTCACACTGGACATTTAAGGGGAAAGGTTGGCTCCTCACAATATTTTATTTTAAAGCTGCAAACTTGTATACATTGTTATTGTAGATATGTTGTGTACATATATTGTTTAAATTAAAACTAGTTTTAGAAAAGACCTCAAAATATGAACGTTAGAAGTGGCTTTAAACAATTAGTTGAATGGTTCTGTATATAGAATGATGTATAATGATTACATCTACTGAAACTGGCTGCAAAGACAGACTTGAAACTATTGAAAATAAACTTTTTTTTTTAAATGAAAACTAAATTAGTAAATAAAGGAAAGCAAATAAGGAAGGATAAAATGGTGCAATGCAGTGGGCCAACTAGTAAGACAAGGTCACTAATAGGAAACATTAAAACTTATTAAAAGACCAGATAAGTTCAGGGTATATGAAAAACATTAATTGACATAAAAGCCTTTCAGCTGACTAAAACGACATATAGGCAGAAAATAAGGGTGTGGCTATACAACAACGGCAAGGTCACTAGTGACAATGATAAAATGGATCAAAATATCACATTCTTAAACACAAACTTGACAGGTACACAGCAAGACAAGACTTGGTAAAAAAGTAAAAACAGTACAAGTATCGTACCTGGATGCATTGCTTCGTGTCGACCCTTCATCCTCCAGCTTCTTACTTTTGTTCTTCATCATCGTAGAATCCTTTAATTCTTCCTTCACAGGTTGGTCCTTGATCTCCAGGTATTTATTGTCAAAAAAAGTTGACATGAACGATCCAGTCTCTCAAGGATTTGCCTCTGCGCAGCTGGTAGTTAAATCCCCGAATCGTAGTAGCAACACGACGAAAGTGTTTGAAAATAAAATAAATGTGGCTCATTTGTTTACATCGCTAATGTAAATAAAGCTAAAATGCTAACGACAATGTGCTGGATGTCGATCCGCTTCTGCTGCACGGGTCGAGCCGCATGCAATTAATTTTAACTGCGTCATCAGATACAGAAGAGACGAAAATGAATTTAAAGGCAAAAATAACGTCCTTTTAAACGATATATAATGTAAACATACCGAGTCCGTTTGAAGAAATGCCGTAGCTCCGGTAATAAACCATAACGAGTGGCGATCTAAGTTTTAAATCAAAAATGACGAAAATGCACGAAACGTATGAAAATAATAGTTTAAACTATGTATTTTTAGTGAAAATCCAGCTATTAATCGTCTGGTAGGCCTTGACAGACTCCTGCACTGTCAGACGACAGAGGCGAGCAGCACTAAAAATGGAGGCGCACCATGGCTGCCGGAGCCCAGTATGGAAAACAACGACAAGCACTCCCACCGCACAGACGGCTGCTTCGGAGCGCTAAATACCACATAAAAACTACAAAAAACGCACTGGTTTCGATAAAAACAACGACCGCAAAGCATTAAACATCACGAGAGATCAAAACGAAGTCGCCATGGGCATAACACGGAAGAGAAAAAGGGCGAGACGAAAGCCCATAGCACCCTTCCCAAGGCTCAGCCGCCATCTAGAGCTTCTTCCCGGCTCTGAAAGCTCTGCCTTTGATTGACGTTATTTCGATTTAGCCCACACTCAGGTGATGTATAAGTCCCTCCCACTTATCATTTTAAATTTAAACTTTGACAACATTTTCTTAGTTTTATTCCCCAAAACTCAACATGTAAAACATACACGTTTTTAGACTAGAATATAGGCACAGAAATGTTTTTTTTTTTTTTTATCAATTGCATCACTTCCTGCCAAGACTGGAGGAGGAAGCCATTTTAGGTAGCTAATGGAAACCATTTCTTTTCACGTCTAATTCTTTTTTTAATCCATCTACATCTGAGGAATTTATTAACTTTTATTTAAAAAAAAGAAGATATTAAAGATGCTCAACGCAACTTCTGAATTTAGTCGTCGCCGTAATAAAAATCAATTCAAAGAAACGACTTTGATTTTATTAGAAAGTTAGCATTAGCCAAGTGAATTCAAGTGAACAATCGGTGACATTTTGTAACGTTTTTGTGCAATTTTTAATCAATCCTATTAACATGACAATTCAAAACCTTATGCAAGTTATAGATATGTATATGAAATAATCTCAGGAAAAAAAAAAATCAAGTTTCAACGGTTTATTTAAAAACAATATTGAGACATACAAAGGGTGATACTTGTCATTTGGTAAAATACTTCATGACTGGTTAACAACTCAACATACAGCAAGCATAGAAGCTTAACTGTAAAGGTTAAGAAATAAATTGTGACAAAAGAAATTAAGTTCAATAGCGAAAAAATAAGTTTAAAAAAAAACACAACATCTTCACATTAAAAAAAAAACAGCTGTCTCTCTTCCATGTCAGCAATATCCAGTTGAGTCTTGATGGGACAAGAACAAAAAAAAAGAAAAAGGAAAGATGCATAAGCCCACAATTCAAGGGAAATCGATAATAACTCATCATCCTGATATTTAAGCCAACATAGTTTAACTTGAATGGCAACTAAGCAAATCTAGAAATCGGCAAAGGCAAATCCAGCGATGTACATTGTACATTTTCTATACTGAAATAGAGCCAATGTAGCTTGTAGCATAACATGTTTAAAATGCTACCAACACAATTGTTGAGGAAATGTAATAGTTGACTCTGAAAACTTTTTGCATGGTTGACAACTAGCGATTCGTCCAGTTAGAATGACACAGGAAACCACAAGATAACAATACAGCTACAATCTAAACAAATAAAAGTTTAAGGCACCACTCAAGAAGTAAATCCATTAAGATCAACCAATATCAATTAAGCAGTTTTGAATTCACAAGCGATTGTTAATAATCGTACAATTCCTGACAAACTGGTGCTTCTAGGCATTACACCAAATTCAATGGGTAACTACTCATTTGCTAGAGAAGGCTATAGCTCAAGTACGACTGATGCATACACCAGTTAAAACATCAATGCTAACTTAATGCAATTTGAAATTAGTTTAAAAAAAAAAAAACCTTTATCATTTAGTCCTTCCAGGATGACATTTAACTAGATTAGAACAAATTTTGCATTCGAATCTAATCGAATTTGTATTTCAGACATTTAATACCTTACTCTTGTGTCAATATGATGTAATACTGCATTAACGCTAAAATTGTTCAAAGATGAAGCGTTAGTTTTGTTACAAATGTGGCTACAAACGTGCAGGAAATTTGTTGCACAAAAAAAACCCTAATTTTAAGAAAATACCCAATTACGGTTAATGCAAATAATCAACGCAACTGTATATTACACTTGCATTTCAGTGAACAATTTAAGAGACTTTTTAAGTTCAATGGCAAATGTTTGGGTTATTATAGATACTGTAAGACTATTGTTTGCCTGAATGCGTTTGATGAATGTATGCATGTATGTTTATATACTAGCTACATCCTGGAAGGGCTTCATAAGGCTTAGAATGTTGACAGAAAACACAATCAGAGATTCCATATAAGGTATCTGAACACCAGCAAATATACCTGGGAGTTCTTAACAAAACCCAAAACCCCACTGGCATGAAACAAAAGCAATACCAATCATTACCCAACTCATTTTAACTTTTAACTAACCCTACCAATTACCAAAAAAATCATTAAAATAAATCAGTAATGGAAGATAATGATTGAATGAATACTTACAAAAGCTGTCTTCACTCGTTTCACTGGAAGTATCTTATCAGGCCAACCTGTAAAGAGATAGAACAGGATGAGATACAAAGTTTATTTAATGGTTTCAAAGCAATCCCTTGAGTATAATGAATGATGACTTATTTCTTTTTTTGAACATTTCTATTAAAACTACTAGTGCCACTTAACTGGTGACTAAAGACTATTGCTACAAAATTACATTATCCCTTTGGTACCAACTACACTTTCAAAATGAAATCCAACATTTGCATTGATCACGTTGCATCAATAAAGAGAATCTCCTTTTGATGTCTTTGAACTACAAGTAAACACTGGAGATGATGGTGCCAAATCAATAATTTATTGCAACATGTCAGCGCTCAATATTGGTGAAAGTGCAATGAGAATTGTGTCTTTAATGGCAGTGGCCATCTAGTCTGGTGGGAATTATTTTTAATGGTTTCGACCCACTGTCAATACATATTTGCCTTTCTAAAGAATTTATGTGTTGGCATCCTAAGAGTTTTTGGTTTTTTTTTACTTTAATTCAGTGATTCTTTTTCCAGGAAAAATTAAACATTTCTTTCAAAATTGAAGTGTCGTTCAACGATACAATATATCGAATCTGAGATTATGGTTAATTTGTTTGTAGAATTACATGCCACAACAAGGAGCAAAACCAGTATATATCATTACATAATATAGCAATGTTAATGTTTGCACGTTTATCACTAGGGGGCAGAACAGTTTTCGTAACAACATCGCACATGTGACACTAGCTATCATCACTTAACTTAATTAACCTGTAAAACACAAAGCTAAAAATTAACTTGTAACATCAAAAAGTTAATTTGTTGTATACATCTACACAAATACAAATTTTAAGTTTATGAGCTGTGGTACTCAATAATGGTTACATCGGAAATTTCACAAATCTAATTTCCCAAGACATTTATTTTTAAAATCACACCAAACCAGATTCTAATTTCAACTTAGTAACAATACTGATTAAAATTCACAAATGAATTTTTTTTCAGAGTATGTTTTAATGCAAACAGAAGAAGCCCTTCAACAGTAATACATAATTTACAGAATGTATAATACTTACAGGACGATTTCGCAGAAGTCATCCAAGAACGCCGATCCCATCATACTAGCTCGGAGCAAACCTTTAAAATGCACGAAAAAAAAATGATTTTAGCGTTTAAATTACTGTAATAGCACAACCTAGTGGCGATATGTTTAGTAATGGCAGAAATTTGTCATAACGACAGTGAATCTGAAAATGGTGTCATTTTGGTTGAAAACATACCTTTTTTTCCCCACGGTTGGGGATCTTCGTTCTTCTTTTCATTGGCAAATTCATCAACTCCTAGGATAATATCCTAAAGAGGGGAAAAATAAGAGTTGATGAAACATGCCAGAACAATAAAGTACACCAAAAGTATTTTCTGTTAATCTAATATAAAATGGCTAGACCTTAACAAAAGTTAAGTTTCAATATTCATTACCTTAATAGGAAAACAAGTAAATGAATATTTAATATGAAAATGTTGTTATACAGTCGCCCTAACAGTGATGTGACATTGGCATGTCAGAACGTTCTGTCCAATGTACTACATATACTTCATAAATGTATAATATATAACAGTATTATTGGTTTGGAAACCATTTATGCATGATTGCTTATCTTACTTGGCATATGGCTTCATGTGAAAATATATCAAGCTTTTTCCAGTCACAGTAGTGTTGGAATTTAATATCATTTTAATTTCAGATTTTAAGCACCTTAATTTGTCTTTAAATCTATAAACTCGTGGCCAATGGTTTCTCAGGTTAAAAATACAAATGTGCATGTAATTGTTCACCAAATGTAACATGGAAAAGTAAAATAAGTTACATTTATGGAATCTTTCTAGGCTCAGAACATGAAAGGGTTAAAAGCCAACACCCTATTTTGTATTTCGAAGTATATGTAAGATTATTGGACCTTATAGACTCAGATTTGGGTTAAAGAACTGACTTGAGTTGATGTTCATCGTTTAAAATCGACTAACTGTAATATAATTCAACATATATATAATCATTATGATGTCACTGGATGTTACAATTTAATATAAAAAGCAAAAAATCCCATCACAAAGTCTTCAGTCACCTTCTACCTCTTTCTACACTGTGGGAGAAATCTTTGAAAACAATTGTAAAGCTGTGAAGTATTTCTAAAAATAAATTCTGTAGAAATTGTTGAAAACCCTTTAAAACGTGCAAAACCAACAAAACAATACCAAATCCTGACGTGTAAGTGTCAATAACCTCACATACATCGTTGAAAACGGCTAAAAGAAGCATTTTTAACGTTTAATTCGACAAAAACCAGACAAACGAGTTTGCCCTTTCAAGGACAAAGGACATTTTAAATGCGTAGGTTGCAAAAAACTCGAAATTCGACGAGTACAAAGAAAACTATTCATATATTTACCATTCAAACGTGACAGGCGTCATCTACAACAAGATATACGTCGAAATTAACAACATTTAATAACATTTACTGTATTTTTTGTGGGTTTTCTCGGTTCTAGCTGACAGCACATCATGGCCATTTTAACACTGCGCCTAAACTGTCCTCCATATTGCCGCGCGCCCTGACAACTCTTCACAGCCATTTTCAGGATATTTCTCGCTTCTTCTTACCCATTCCATGAGTCGCAGCTTATCCTCCGTCGTCTGCCCCGGCCGGGTGGACGGTTTTGGGCCATTTCGGACGTTTCATCGGGGCGTCGAGCAGCATGATGTGCGTCCTGCGCGCTCGTCGTCGTCCTCCGGTGTTGTGAGGCTTCTCTCTGCCGCTCTGAGCTGATCTCCTTCAGCTCTGCCCACTTTTTTCCACACAACTGCACTTCCTCTCCAGCCTGGGCGAGCAATGGCGGTGTGTTGAGCATAAAAAATCCCCGGTAACTTTAGCACCTGTACACTATCTATCCATCTATATTTTGACATAATGAAACAATACAAAACCTTTTTTTTTAAAGTCTATTAACGCGGCATTGCTGCTGTAGGCTCTTAGCTTAGCTCATGTCTTAGCCGTGCTTCAAACAAACGCAATAGCTGTATTTTCTCTAATCTACTAGTTTTGTTAATGCTTTTACACAGGTTAAGTTATTTACAAACAACAACACACTAATCACTACTAATTCAGAGGTTGTCCCATCTACCTAGGGCAAGACCGAGCGGACACGCTGCAACACTTTGGTATGGAAAAGTGCTATATAAATACAAATTATTTATTACTTACTTACTTCACAAATCATCTTTTTAGTGGTCTGTAAATGATCCTCTTTGTAGCATCCATTATGTTTTAAATGTAAATAAATCTTCTGTGACACATACAAATAAACATACTTGTAAAGCATTCAAGCAGATGTATTTCTGACTTAAACTCACCTACATTCATAAAGTTAACCCTTTCATTTGAATTTAAGTAGAAACTATACATGTTTTATTTGTTAAAACTGCCACCACTCTATAAGGTAAGGTAAGGTAAGGTAAAACTTTATTGATCCCTCAGGAGGTCTCCTTTGGGAAATTGTTTTTTACCAATAGCCAGCAATTTTTCATAAACAATAAAAAATAATACATAAAAAATTAAATAAGAAGAACATAAAGAGGAAGAACAAGATGACACAATCTAAGTCTAAAGACAAAGACAAAGGACATAGGTCAAGGAAAGAAAAACAACAAAGACAAAGATACAAAGACTAACATGGAACAGAACATCCAGATACTTTCACTCCACTCCTGCCCCCGAACTCAGAATTGTACAATTTAATAGCCCGAGGGATGAATGAGTCCCTGAGTCTATTTGTTTTGCACCTGGGTAGGAGCATTCGTGCACTCATTCTGCTTCTCTGCTCACTGATGACAGTGTTCAGAGGATGACTGTCATCATCCATGATGGACAGTAGTTTGTTCAATGATATCCTCCCAGCAACTGTCACCAGTGAGTCCAGCTTCGTTCCAACCACAGAACCAGCCCTCCTGATCAACCTGTCCAACCTGTTGACACTCCTCTTGGACACATTTCCACCCCAACACACCACAGCATAGAACAGGACACTGGCCACCACAGACTGGTAGAACATGCAGAGGAGCTTCTTGCAGATGTTAAATGATCGAAGCCTCCTCAGAAAGTACAGTCTACTCTGAACCTTCTTATACTATATACTTCTTATAGAAACCTTTCCTGCCCTCTTGCAGGAAGTGATCGCAATATTGAGTATTTCCTCTCTGTGTAGCATGTTTGCAGCAAGTTTCTGCTATAAACAACCTTAAAATATAAACATATTTATGTTTTTTTTCTGAACAACTTCTCTTGTCCAGGCTTCAATACAAGATGGACATTACAGACGAGCACCATGGAGGTATTTGGATGTTTTTTAGTTTGTCTTTTCGAAGGAAGATGAAGACTAAGACACCTGAGCACTTGTTGCTACATTAGAACTGATGTAAATATTTGCCTATAATTCTAAAAGGAATTCAGTACCATAAAAATATTCCCAACCCTAAGTGAATAAGAAGAAAATAAGTGCATTAGTAAATTCCACCAGTGCTTAGCTGCACTTCGAAAAATGTTGCTTTCTGATCAGATGTGGTTAAAAAACTGAACAATGTTACAATATTGGCACAGCAGCACAATTTCTAGTACCCTTGGAATTGCCTAAATATAAGTAGCCCAATAAAAAACCTAATGCAAACACCAGAATGAATCCCAAAAAGTCGATATATAACCAATCTGCTATGGAAACCCCTTTGTGCCATTACATGCCGCAAAACTTAAGGTAGCTAGTCATAAGATTAGTTTACCCGAAGTAAACATGTTACACGTTATCCTCTCTGAGAAAATGCACAAACTTGTGAGCAGTGGAATTCATTGCATACATTCCAAGAACACAGGTTAGTTATTTTCCTGCCGTGTAAAACTATTTACCATTTGTGGTCGTCTGCCTTTTAGTGGCGTGTTCCACAGGTGTGGAGTCACTAGCTATTTTCGGTCTAGTCCAGTTGCTCTACATCCTAAATGGATACCATGTTTGACACACGTCATTTATTCTTGGACATTTAAGGACATGGTCACGTCTGAGTCTGCAACTGAAGCCGGCGCTGAATTTGCACATGTAACCAATACGTGCAGTCCAGTTGTAAAGTTAAACCAAACATTGTGACGTACGAAGGCAAACCTGCATTCTATAGTTTATCTTATTTTATGACAGCATTACTGACCACATTCATCTGTATTCGTCATATCATGGTTATAACACAGTAATTACACTACGGGTTTAAAGTATGGTTACACAATGAACTAAATGAAAACAAACGGATTGAACCTATATTTTCAATTAAGCCCTTCATAATATAGATAATTGTATTTGGCTATTGCATTTACACTTATACAACTCATGTTTTTCATGTGGCTTTATGGATGAATAATATCCCCCTTTCTTTCTTAAAATCGATATGATCTTTTTATCCAAACAATGATTTACTAACTGAGATTTGCAACTTTTTTTTTCTAACCTAGTGTTTTTTTGTTTCATCTGGCCTTATTCAATTTGGCTCCAAGCTAAATTAGTTTTCCCTGTGGTATATTCGTTTCTGTCACTCCCTTGGAACCTTTGAACGCTGACTCTCCTATTACAGCCTCTTGTTTTTGACTCATCATTTCTGAACCATACACCATGGCAGGATACTCTTGTCCACCATGTCTCTTTTATTTGCCTAAATTGTGCAACTATATAACATCATTTTTTCTGGATAACATCAGGTGGAGTTGTTAATAATTAACTTAAAATGTTTAGCTAGGTGTGCAGCATAAGATTGTGACACACCTAAAAGCTAGCTTCTACTCTGATGATAGTGCCTTGTCATTTTCAAGGCCCTGGGGCCAAACCCTGCCCACGTAGTTAATCTATGCGGCCTGTAGGATCTTTAGATCCATTTACTTAGCACAGGGTTGAATTCAATAGTCATTTAAAGTACATCCAAAACTAAATCACCCACAGGATATGTTCCAAACTCATGGCCCAGGGCCTACATTTTGCCCACCAGGTCATTGTACGTGGCCCATTGGATGGTTTGCTCCATATCAAAGCAGATTTATGTTTATATCGTAACTATTAAGATTAACCAAGGAACATCACACTCATACTTCCTGTTACAGAAAGTCTTTTTTATAGACTGCTGAAAGATTGTGAGTGTGTATGATTTTTTTTATATTCCTGACCTTGAGTATGTCCATAAAAGTTTTCAACCTTTACAAGTCAGAGGTCTTTATGTCAACAACGTATATAAAAACCTACAAAAACAAATAAAGAAATTCGCTTTTGGGGAGAGGGCAACAGTGTTTGTATTTTAGCCTCTTAATACATAGACGTATTTTTATTATTTTGACCCCTATCACCTGATAGACAGTTTTATTTGGTAACCTATAAAGATAAACTTTGGATTTGGGGTTTATTCGTGCACTTCTTTGACGGGTTTGGGTTATAAACAATATCTTAACCCTCAATGCACCACAAATATCCTGTATGTGCATGCAAATATTCTGAGCTAAACGGTGTACAACCAAGCTTCAGCTGCTGCAGTCAGAGCAGCTATTGTAAGAGTGTGGTGTGTACTCCTCCCCTGTCACTGACCAATGAGAACTTCCTTCTCTACTGCGCATGCCTTTTGGAGTGGAAGATTTCCTAAAAAAGATCTTGAGCCTAGCAACAGTGGGGCCGTTCAGTGAGCGAACAGACTCCTTCCTGATGGAGGGTTTGAAGGGGAAGGTATTAGCCTTGAAACCTGTTGCGTCACATTCCTTTGACTAAAATAACCTGGCTCCTTTTACCGGTTTAGGCGTTGTGTGTTCCAGCTTGTTCCAGGAACCGAACAAAGGCCTGAAGGAAAGTTTACTTAATTAGATAATGTAGTGTAATTTTGTTGTCTTATTAGTCCAGAAATGCAAAGTAAAAAGTCTAGTTCAAGAGAAACAGACCAGGTTCCAGGATTGTTTGGTTTTCACATCCTTCACCTCCACATAGCTGTACTAGGATTTTCCATATATAAACAGAGGTCTGGAGTTTCATTGGCATTCAATCATGTGTATGGCTGAATTTTTTTAATAGTTGGAGATCAAATCACAACATCACAAAGAAACACAACCCTTAAAGTTATTCACGAGCTAAACATTTCGTAGTGTACAAGACCTTGGTAAGAATACCAAGTACAATTTAAATAAATCATTATATCATCTTTTTTTGTAAGCATATCTTTGTTTATCTTCAAATACATGTCAGAAAATAGATGGATGTGGGTTTTTTTTAAATAGTTTTTTGTAATTGTTTATGTAAATGTAAATGTTTTATTCAATAGCAACCAATATATATACTTTATATATTGATAGCAAAATGTTATTTACCAAAATGTACATGAGACACTACTAGAACGAATAGTTTATTATTTTAAACTTGTTTTTAGTGCCTTTATGTTATTTGTCAAACACTTGACAGAACCACTATGTAAGATGAAGAGGAGGAGGATGAGGGTGGTAATGGTGCTTACAAGTTGAAGAGAAGCAGTTGAGAGCCCAACCGTCTCAGATCGAGGAGCTCAACTCACCTACTACCTAGCTGACTTACCTAGCTGGAATGGCCTCCTCCGGGTGCACATGGGGCTCTTGGACTAGATCGAATAGCCTGCTCTGTAGGGACTCCGGGCTTGTTAACAAGGGGTGCATGGACTGGGTGTTTCCAAATAATGATAACAACCAAACAATTGTGCCTAAGAACAGCCTTTATTTTCTTTGAGGACAAAACAAAGTTAATCGGGGCAAAACAAAGAAGACACAACTTTAGCGTCACCTTTTCATAATGACAGACGGCAGCAATAAAGTAATCCGCCACCTCATGGAATGTGGAATACAATGACTTTAATATGTGACAAAATTCAAGGTAAGTATTCCTTAATACAGTCCCAATACTTATACACAGTAGCTGCACCTGCACTCGCTGACACACCTTTCAACAGAAGGGTGGGGGCCAAATAACCCCCTGTTAAGAAACCCAAAGCTGTCAAAGCCATACCAGAACAGATCTTCTTTCGCTCTGCCTCTCTAATTTTCTCTTCCATTTTCTCCTTGTTCCTCCTTTCCTTCTCTTTAGCACGTCTTCTTTCCTCCTCAAGTTTCCTCTGAGCTTTCTCGAACATGTCATTAGTGTAGTGCTGTCCGCCATTTTCCTTCACCATCTTGTCAATCTTCTCCAAAAGTTCTGGGACCATCCGGGATCTGTTCTCAGGGTCTTTGTTTGGAAACGCATGGTATCTTCCTCCACATTGGTGTTTCAGGCGCCGTAGATCCTCACTCTCACTGATGAATTCATCCAAAGTCTTTTCCTCCAGCAGATCTGTGTGCGTGAACAGTAGGATCGTGTACATTGAGGCATCTGAACCAAAGTTGTCTTGAATCCACTTGACGGACGCCTTCTCCTCTGCGGTGAATCGGGTGTTTACATTAATCACTAACAGAATTGTATGAGGTCCAGGAACAGAGTGAACAACAACACAATCCTCAATGTCTTGTTTCAGTTCCTCATTTGTTTTCTTGGTGTCAAACAGCCCTGGTGTGTCTATAACAGTGATTTTCCTACCACTGATTTTACGCTCTGCTTTCTCACATTTGCTGGTTACAGATTCAGGTGATGCTTCACTTTTAAAAACATTCTGGTCGAGAATAATGTTTCCAGAAGTACTTTTTCCTGATCCAGTTTTTCCAACTAGAATGATCCTCAGCTCCCTAGAATCTGACCGGAGAAACAAGTTAGACCTTAGAGTTAAATTTTGATTAGTTTCAAAGTGAAAGTATACCTGTTGGCTTATGTTGAGCATTCGCTGCTATCAGGAAAATGAAGATAAAGGTCGATATCCAGGTCAAAAACATATTCATCTTCTATTGCAAGTTTTCTAGGAAACAAAAACACAGATATTATTATGTTGACACTCCCGTCGTCAGATGAATTATTACCTGTTAAGTGAGATGATTTAAATGCTGAGTAAACTCCTTCTTTAGTTGTTAACGACTTAAAACTCAGAGTGTCTGATAATGTGTCATGTTCAGGATCACAATGAGGCGGGAGGATCTCAGAGTTTAGTCTTTTTCCTTCCGCAATATGTCAACACTGTCAGCCTTCATCCGTCTCGCCCACTATTTGTTTTACGTCAACAAGTGACTTCAAAACAAAATGTGTGACACGTGGCATCCACTTTATTTTGAAAAAGAAATGTTTCTTTTCTGGCAAGCAAAACATTTTGCACAACATAATATTAAAGTCAAAACAAAAAGCACTAAGTGTTTAGACCTATCATTTTTTTTCTTCAAATAACTCTTTAAAAATTAACTTAAATCAAACTTTTTAAACTATATTCACTCTTTATATCTGCCGCACGAACAAGAGCTTTCCAAGTTCACAATCGCAGAGTTTACGGATGTTTAGATATTGCTGGCTGTTCTCGGGAATCCCGGGTCTACGCAACACGCACCAATACTGCTTCTTCGGACCCTAGCCTAGATCCCACGAGACCGTACGCGACAAAACACAAATCACGCATTATTAACTTCCGTAGACCTCTGTGGCCTGCACGAGGATAGTACAAAGTCTGTAGGATGTATGCAAGAATGGACAAGTCCGCCTGCAGGGTCACGGGAGCTCAAGATGCGAAACGATCGCTGTCCATACTAAAACGGATAAAACTGGAGTCTGTTACGGTCGTTCCAACATGCCGTCACTTCCTGTGACGAGGTCTCAATGCTTCGCTTTGTGGAGAAAAAGGTCAATGCAGAGTGTCACGGGTCATTTATTCGCCGCTTCAAGTCAAACAAAATACAAGCTTTACGATCGCGAACGGACGCACTTCCTCATGGCGACTCTTCAATTCAATAGTCCCGGAGAAAAGGTCTCAAACTGTAGAAACATCGCTATATTTAAGGCAAATTTCCGGGCCGAGAGGTCCTCCCCCTATCTCCCTATTGGTTCCTTCAAGCTCCCTGTGCCACGATCCCCTGTGGAGATTCCTTCCTAATTTGTTTCCTTTTCCAATCATTCAAATGTTCTTGGGTGGGGGTTTCTGTATCCTAGCCCCCCCTTATGGATGTGTCCCGCTTCATTCTTTTGATCCACGACCCAAGGTGTGAAAGTGCAGACAAACAGACGTTTAAATAACCGGTGTCATGTCTCTACTTCTGTTCCAAGCTTGTCTTGAGACAGTGTGTCAGTCTGAGTGAAATATTGATTGTGAATGTGTATTCAAACGTTTAAGCTCTTAGATGAAGCTAGTAATTTATACTTTATATTTTGATTATCTTTTAGCGTTAATTTAAGTATGGCGTATATGTATAGTGTATAACAATTTTTAATCTAACAACACCTATGCTCGCTACGTACGGCTCGACAGCACCGCGGAGCCTCTCATGCTTCTAGCATTGCCCGAGAGTAATCTGCGATCACTTTAGCGTTCGGGCGTGCTGAGCGAAGACTACCGCGCAGCTCGCAGGCATATGTCATACGCCCAAGAAGACAAAACAGAGGAACATGATGAAGAAGCAGCAACAGCAGATCCCCCGGCCCGTCCGGATAGTCCTGATCACTCATATCGCAGCAAAGCGGTACAAGTGGAAGATCTGTACTGTACTACCCACGCAAATACACTCAGAGATATTTGCTGCTCTTCTCGCAAACATCAGGGAGTTGTCCTCCTTCTCTCAGATAAAGAAAAGTGTGCACAGAGTGCGTTAAAAATAAATAAAAAGATGAGATGCACTTGGCATTTCAGAACGAACTGAGGGGACGAAAGCAGCAGCGGCTCATGGACCTCAGACATCAAGAAAGCGCCAACAATAAGTGCCCTTTCAGAGCCCTCTCCTCTAGTACACATGCCCGCCATGTCTGATCCAATCCGGAGCGCGATGGAGCCCGAGCCTATGGACACCGCAAGAACTGTTGCGAATAGAGCGCGCAAACGCAAACAAGTTCTCGAACTCAAGAATCATGTGGACAGTCTCCTGTTGATAGAAGCTCTAACGATCTCCCACGGAATGGAATATGGACACGATACGACGAAGGCTGCTGTTGGAAAGATTCGAAGTGCATTGTCTATGGGAACCCAAAGGCGTCGTCTTCGAAGAGCCCGCAGACGGAGACCATCCGTAAGTTCGCGCTGCTCAGACGTTCTAGTGAAGATCGAAAAGATACAGAAAGACTCTCTGGCTCGGGATAGAGGCCAGCGTTCATTTTTACTTGTGTTTGTGTAGAAAACCTGCTGAATAAAGGTTAACATGGTGTTATCTCAATCATTCAATGATGTTATGTTTCCTTTTACTTTCCTCTTTTTATATTTTGTGTGTAACACAAACGCAAAGTAAGAAGAAATGGATCTCGATGCGCTTGTTCCCAAGTTACCTGCGGTGTTTAATAATACCAGATAGTAACCAAATAAGTTAACTTAAGAACAGCTTTTATTTCCTTTGAGGACAAAACTAAATTCATCGGGCAATCTAAAGAAGACACAACTTTAGCGTCACCATCAACAGCATACATTTCAAAAGGGCTTCCACGTTCCAGGCATCTTCTCATGGTAACACACGGGAGCAATAAAGAAATCGGCCACCTCATTCAGACTGTAAACATTACAGTTATATATCTAGTCGACGCTTGCTTTTTGATGCAATAAACTTATAACTGAGGGGAAAACAATTGGCCATTGTTTTTGGAATACAGTGACTTTGACATGTGACAAAATTCACCATAGGGATTCCACAATACTGTCCAAATAAGAGTACAGAATAGCTACACCCACACCTGCTGACAGACCTTGGTACAGAATTTTGGGGGCCAAATATCCCCATGTGAGGAGACCCAAAGCTATGATAGCCGGACCGAAACCATTCTGATATTTTAACTTCTTTCGCTCTGCCTCTCTAATTTTCTCTTCCTCCTTCTCCTTTTTCCTCCTTTCTTCCTCTTCAGCACGTCTACTTTCCTCCTCAAGTTTCCTCTGAGCTTTCTTGAACATGTCATAAGTGTAGTGCTGTCCTCCATTGTCCTTCACCATCTTGTCAATCTTCTCCAAAAGTCCTGGGACCATCCGGGATCTGTTCTCAGGGTCTTCATTCGGAAACGCATGGTATCTTCCTCCACATTGGTTTTTCAGGCGCCGTAGATCCTCACTCTCACTGATGAATTCATCCAAAGTCTTGTCCTTCAGCAGGTCTGTGTGCGTGAACAGTAGGATCGTGTACATTGAGGCATCTGAACCAAAGTTGTCTTGAATCCACTTGACAGACGCCTTCTCCTCTGCGGTGAATCGGGTGTTTACATTAATCACTAACAGAATTGTATGAGGTCCAGGAAAAGATTGAACCACAACACAAAACCCAATGTCTAGTTCCAGTTCCTCGTCGGTTTTCTTGGTGTCAAACAGCCCTGGTGTGTCTATAACAATGATTTTCCTACCACTGATTTTACGCTCTGCTTTCTCACATTTGCTGGTTACAGATTCAGGTGATGCTTCACTTTTAAAAACATTCTGGTCGAGAATAATGTTTCCAGAAGTACTTTTTCCTGATCCAGCTTTTCCAACTAGAATGATCCTCAGCTCCCTAGAATCTGACCGGAGAAACAAGTTAGACCTTAGAGTTAAATTTTGATTAGTTTCAAAGTGAAAGTATACCTGTTGGCTTATGTTGAGCATTCACTGCTATCAGGAAAAGGAAGATAAAGGTCGATATCCAGGTCAAAAACATATTCATCTTCTATTGCAAGTTTTCTAGGAAACAAAAACACAGATATTATTATGTTGACACTCCCGTCGTCAGATGAAGTATTACCTGTTAAGTGAGATGATTTAAATGCTGAGTCAACTCCTTCTTTAGTTGTTAACGACTTAAAGCTCAGAGTCTCTGATAATGTGTAATGTTCAGGATCACAATGAGGCGGGACAACGATGACCTTTGAGTTTATTCTTTTTTATGTCAACAGTGTCAGCCTTTATCCGTCTCGCCTGTTTGACACGTGGCATCCCCTTTATTTTGAAATAGAAATGTTTCTTTTCTGGCAGGTAAACATTCTGAAACACAACATAATATTAAAGTCAAAACAAAAAACACTACGTATTTAGACCTAACATTTTTTTTCTTCAAATAACTCTTACTTGAATTGCATAAATGAACTTAAATCAAACTTTTTAAACTATATTCACTCTTTATATCCGCCGTGTGAACAAGAGACTCAGCTTTCCAAGTTCACAATCACAGAGTTTAAGCTCCAGCACAGGATCCACTTTAGATATTGCTGGCTGTTCTCGGGAATCCCGGGTCTACGCAACACGCACCAATACTGTTTCTTCGGACCCTAGATCCCACGAGACTGTACGCGACGAAACACGAATCACGCATTATTAACTTCCGTAGCCCTCTGTGGCCTGCACGAGGATAGTACAAAGTCTGTAGGATGTATGCAAGAATGGACAAGTCCACCTGCAGGGTCACGGGAGCTCAAGATGCGAAGCGATCCTTGTCCACACCTATGCTTTCCTCCGGCCCCTCTTGCTACGTACGGCTCGACAGCACCGCGGAGCCTCTCATGCTTCTAGCATCGCCCGAGAGTAATCTGCGATCACTTTAGCGTTCGGGCGTGCTGAGCGAAGACTACCGCGCAGCTCGCAGGCATATGTCATACGCCCAAGAAGACAAAACAGAGGAACATGATGAAGAAGCAGCAGCAGCAGATCCCCCGGCCCGTCCGGATAGTCCTGATCACTCATATCGCAGCAAAGCGGTGCAAGTGAAAGATCTGTACTGTACTACCCGCGCAAATACACTCAGAGATATTTGCTGCTCTTCTCGCAAACATCAGGGAGTTGTCCTCCTTCTCTTAGATAAAAAAAAGGTGTGCACAGAGTGCGTTAAAAATAAATAAAAAGATGAGATGCACATGGCCTTTCAGAAAGAACTGAGGGGACGAAAGCAGCAGCGGCTGTTGGACCTCAGACATCAAGAAAGCACCAACAATAAGTGCCCTTTCAGAGCCCTCTCCTCTAGTACACATGCCCGCCATGTCTGATCCAATCCGGAGCGCGATGGAGCCCGAGCCTATGGACACCGCGAGAACTGTTGCGAATAGAGCGTGCAAACGCAAACAAGTTCTCGAACTAAAGAATCATGTGGACAGTCTCCTGTTGATAGAAGCTCTTACGATCTCCCACAGAATGGAATATGGACAAGATACGACGAAGGCTGCTGTTGGAAAGATTCAAAGTGCATTGTTTATGCGAACCCAAAGGCGTCGTCTTCGAAGAGCCCGCCGACGGAGACCATCCGTAAGTTCGCGCCGCTCAGACTTTCTAGTGAAGATCGAAAAGATACAGACAGACTCTCTGGCTCGGGATAGAGGCCAGCGTTAATTTTTACTTGTGTTTGTGTATAAAACCTGCTGAATAAAGGTTAACATGGTGTTATCTCAATCATTCAATGATGTTATGTTTCTTTTACTCTCCTCTTTTTATATTTCGTGTGTAACACAAACGCAAAGTAAGAAGAGATGGATCTCGATGCGCTTGTTCCCAAGTTACCTGCGTTGTTTAATAATACCAGATAATAACCAAATAAGTTAACTTAAGAACAGCTTTTATTTCCTTTGAGGACAAAACTAAATTCATCGGGCAATCTAAAGAAGACACAACTTTAGCGTCACCATCAACAGCATACATTTCAAAAGGGCTTCCACGTTCCAGGCATCTTCTCATGGTAACACACGGGAGCAATAAAGAAATCGGCCACCTCATTCAGACTGTAAACATTACAGTTATATATCTAGTCGACCCTTGCTTTTTGATGCAATAAACTTATAACTGAGGGGAAAACAATTGCCCATTGTTTTTGGAATACAGTGACTTTGACATGTGACAAAATTCACCATAGGACTTCCTCAATACTGTCCCAATAAGAGTACAGAATAGCTACACCCACACCTGCTGACAGACCTTGGTACAGAATTTTGGGGGCCAAATATACCCATGTGAGGAGACCCAAAGCTATGATAGACAGACGAAAACCATTCTGATATTTTAACTTCTTTCGCTCTGCCTCTCTAATTTTCTCTTCCTCTTTCTCCTTTTTCCTCCTTTCTTCCTCTTCAGCATGTCTTCTTTCCTCCTCAAGTTTCCTCTGAGCTTTCTTGAACATGTCATAAGTGTAGTGCTGTCCTCCATTGTCCTTCACCATCTTGTCAATCTTCTCCAAAAGTCCTGGGACCATCCGGGATCTGTTCTCAGGGTCTTCGTTCGGAAACGCATGGTATCTTCCTCCACATTGGTGTTTCAGGCGCCGTAGATCCTCACTCTCACTGATGAATTCATCCAAAGTCTTGTCCTTCAGCAGGTCTGTGTGCGTGAACAGTAGGATCGTGTACATTGAGGCATCTGAACCAAAGTTGTCTTGAATCCACTTGACAGACGCCTTCTCCTCTGCGGTGAATCGGGTGTTCACATTAATCACTAACAGAATTGTATGAGGTCCAGGAACAGAGTGAACAACAACACAATCCTCAATGTCTTGTTTCAGTTCCTCATCGGTTTTCTTGGTGTCAAAAATCCCTGGTGTGTCTATAACAGTGATTTTCCTACCACTGATTTTACGCTCTGCTTTCTCACATTTCCTGGTTACAGATTCAGGTGATGCTTCACTTTTAAAAACATTCTGGTCGAGAATAATGTTTCCAGAAGTACTTTTTCCTGATCCAGTTTTTCCAACTAGAATGATCCTCAGCTCCCTAGAGTCTGACCAGAGAAACAAGTTAGACCTGAAATTGTGATTAGTTTCAAAGTGAAAGTATACCTGTTGGGTTATGTTGAGCATTCGCTGCAATCAGGAAAAGGAAGATAAAGGTCGATATCCAGGTCAAAAACATTTTCTATTGCAACTTTTCTAGGAAAGAAAAACACAGATATTATTATGTTGACACTCCCGTCGTCAGATGAAGTATTACCTGTTAAGTGAGATGATTTGAATGTGAGAGTCAACTCTTTCTTCAGTTGTTAACGCCTTTGTCATGAGTCTACATATTCCTCCTTGTGTTTCCGGTTTTATTGTGAAATCAGCTCCCTTCTGTGTCTGTGCTAGTCTTACTTCCCCCCTGTCTGAGAAGTAATTGTTCCCAGCCGTGTCTCGTTAGTCCCGCCCCCAGCTGCTGCTGATTGCTCCCCTGTCTTCTTAAGCCCCCACTCTCTGTTACGTCTTTGTCTTGTCGTCACCATTTTCTAGTTCCTGTATCCTGCCGCTAAGTATTCGCACCTTGTCTCTTACCCTTTTCCCTACCAAGACTCATTCCTGCCTGCTTTTGCATTCGACCTGTTTCTGCCCCTTGACACCGAGTTTGCCTTACCCTTACTATTGCCTTTTGTTGCCGAATACTGGACTGTTGGATTACGCCTTTGCCTTCCCCACGGAATAAAATCAAGTCTATGCAAATGACCTCTGCGCCTGGGTTTCTCCGTTCTGCACCGTGACAGCCTTAAAGCTCAGAGTCTCTGATAATGTGTCATGTTCAGGATCCCAATGAGGCGGGACGACGAGGACCTTTTGAGTTTATTCTTTTTTATGTCAACACTGTCAGCCTTCATCCGTCTCGCCCACAAATTGTTTTACGTCAACAAGTGACTTCAAAACAAAATGTGTGAGACGTGGCATCCCCTTTATTTTGAAAAATAAAAGTTTATTTTCTGGCAGGTAAACATTCTGAAACACAGCATAATATTAAAGTCAAACAAAAAACACCACTTATTTAGATTCTGACTGAATTGCAGGAGCCTCCTGTGCAAGCCGGCAGGTTCGGGATTTCGCTCTGGTCACTCGTTAGCTCACCATCATATTTTTCAGCGTTTGCATCATCATCGTCGTCGTGGCGTTGGGACCTGGTCAGTTCGGTGCGCGTGGCGCTATCAAAATTCTTTAAATAACTGGCAGTGGGACCAGCGGAAGTTGGATCAACTGCTAGGAAGCATAATATTAATTGTCAAAGATGACATGGTTATTATATAAATCAATTATATTATCCCAAGTTAATATTGAATGCATGCGATACTGGCTTGATGACAGTAAGTCTAATGTTGCTCACAGTGGTACAAGGGACCGCTCAGGGAGATGGTGTGTTTGCTCAGACGCAAAAAGTAAAATTAGAGGGAACATTGCACATGGGGCTCTTGGACTAGATCGAATGGCCTGCTCTGCAGGGACTCCGGGCTCGTGAGCAAAGGGTCCATGGACTGGGTGTTTCCAAATAATGATAATAACCAAACAATTGTGTCTGAGAACAGCCTTTATTTTCTTTGAGGACAAAACAAAGTTAATCGGGGCAAAACAAAGAAGACACAATTTTAGCGTCACCTTCTCATGATGACAGACGGGAGCAATAAATTAATCCGCCACCTCATGGAATGTGGAATACAATGACTTTGATATGTGACAAAATTCAGTATAAGTATTCCTTAATACAGTCCCAATAAGAGTACACAGTAGCTGCACCTGCACTCACTGAAGCACCTTTCAACAGAAGTGTGGGGGCCAAATAACCCCCTGATAAGAAACCCAAAGCTGTCATAGCCATATTCAAACAAATCTCATGTTTTAACTTCTTTCGCTCTTCCTCTCTTATTTTCTCTTCCTCTTTCTCCTGGTGCCTCCTTTCTTCCTCTTCAGCACGTCTCCTTTCCTCCTCAAATTTCCTCTGAGCTTTCTTGAACATGTCATTAGTGTAGTGCTGTCCGCCATTTTCCTTCACCATCTTGTCAATCTTCTCCAAGAGTCCTGGGACCATCCCGGATCTGTTCTCAGGGTCTTTGTTTGGAAACGCATGGTATCTTCCTCCACATTGGTGTTTCAGGCGCCGTAGATCCTCACTCTCACTGATGAATTCATCCAAAGTCTTTTCCTCCAGCAGGTCTGTGTGCGTGAACAGTAGGATCGTGTACATTGAGGCATCTGAACCAAAGTTGTCTTGAATCCACTTGACGGACGCCTTCTCCTCTGCAGTGAATCGGTTGTTTACATTAATCACTAACAGAATTGTATGAGGTCCAGGAAGAGAGTGAACAACAACACAATCCTCAATGTCTTGATTCAGTTCCTCATTGGTTTTCTTGGTGTCAAACAGCCCTGGTGTGTCTATAACAGTGATTTTCCTACCACTGATTTTACGCTCTGCTTTCTCACATTTGCTGGTTACAGATTCAGGGGATGCTTCACTTTTAAAAACATTCTTGTCAAGAATAATGTTTCCAGAAGTACTTTTTCCTGATCCAGTTTTTCCAACTAGAATGATCCTCAGCTCCCTAGAATCTGACCAGAGAAACAAGTTAGACCTGAAATTTTGATTAGTTTCAAAGTGAAAGTATACCTGTTGGCTTATGTTGAGCATTTGCTGCAATCAGGAAAAGAAAGATAAAGGTCGATATCCAGGTCAAAAACATCTTCATCTTTTATTGCAACTTTTCTAGGAAAAAAACACAGATATTATTATGTTGACACTCCCGTCGTCAGATGAAGTATTACCTGTTAAGTGAGATGATTTAAATGCTGAGTCAACTCCTTGTTTAGTTGTTTACGACTTAAAGCTCAGAGTCTCTGATAATGTGTAATGTTCAGGATCACAATGAGGCGGGACAACGATGACCTTTGAGTTTATTCTTTTTTATGTCAACAGTGTCAGCCTTTATCCGTCTCGCCTGTTTGACACGTGACATCCCCTTTATTTTGAAATAGAAATGTTTCTTTTCTGGCAGGTAAACATTCTGAAACACAACATAATATTAAAGTCAAAACAAGTATTTAGACCTAACATTTTTTTTCTTCAAATAACTCTTACTTGAATTGCATAAATGAACTTAAATCAAACTTTTTAAACTATATTCACTCTTTATATCCGCCGCGTGAACAAGAGACTCAGCTTTCCAAGTTCACAATCACAGAGTTTAAGCTCCAGCACAGGATCCACTTTAGATATTGCTGGCTGTTCTCGGGAATCCCGGGTCTACGCAACACGCACCAATACTGTTTCTTCGGACCCTAGATCCCACGAGACCGTACGCAACGAAACACGAATCATGCATTATTAACTTCCCTAGACCTCTGTGGCCTGCACGAGGATAGTACAAAGTCTGTAGGATGTATGCAAGAATGGACAAGTCCACCTGCAGGGTCACGGGAGCTCAAGATGCGAAACGATCCTTGTCCACACCTATGCTCTCCTCCGGCCCCTCTTGCTACGTACGGCTCGACAGCACCGCGGAGCCTCTCATGCTTCTAGCATCGCCCGAGAGTAATCTGCGATCACTTTAGCGTTCGGGCGTGCTGAGCAAAGACTACCGCGCAGCTCGCAGGCATATGTCATACGCCCAAGAAGACAAAACAGAGGAACATGATGAAGAAGCAGCAGCAGCAGATCCCCCGGCCCGTCCGGATAGTCCTGATCACTCATATCGCAGCAAAGCGGTACAAGTGGAAGATCTTTACTATACTACCCACGCAAATACACTCAGAGATATTAAGTGCTCTTCTCGCAAACATCAGGGAGTTGTCCTCCTTCTCTTAGATAAAAAAAAGGTGTGCACAGAGTGCATTAAAAAATAAATAAAAATATGAGATGCACATGGCCTTTCAGAACGAACTGAGGGGACGAAAGCAGCAGTGGCTCTTGGACCTCAGACATCAAGAAAGCGCCAACAACAAGCGCGCTTTCAGAGCCCTCTCTGCTAGTACACATGCCCGCCATATCTGATCCGATCCGGAGCGCGAGCTGATGGACACCTCGAGAAATGTTGCGAATAGAGCGCGCAAACGCAAACAAGTTCTCGAACTCAAGAATCATGTGGACAGCCTCCTGTCAACAGAAGCTCTTACGATCTCCCACGGAATGGAATATGGACACGATACGACGAAGGCTGCTGTTGGAAAGATTCAAAGTGCATTGTTTATGCGAACCTAAAGGCATCGTCTTCGAAGAGCCCGCAGGCGGAGACCATCCGTAGGTTCGCGCCGCTCAGACCTTCTAGTGAAGATCCAGTATCTTAAAAGATAAAGAAAAGATACAGACTAGACTCTCTGGCTCGGGATAGAGGATTTCATTTTACTTGTGTTTGTGTACGTGTATACAACCTGCTGAATCAAGGTCAACATGGTGTTATCTCAATCATTCGATGTTATGTTTCTTTTACTAGCTTTGTTTTATTACGTGTGTAGCACAAACACAAAGTAAGAAGAAATGGATCTCGATTCGCTTGTTCTCAAGTTACCTGGGGTGTTAAATAATAGCAGATAATAACCAAATAAGTGAACTTAAGAACAGCTTTTATTTCCTTTGAGGACAAATCTAATTTCATCGGGCAAAATAAAGAAGACACAACTTTAGCGTCACCATCAACGTCATACATTCTAACAGTGCTTCCACGTTCCAGGCATCTTCTCATGGAAACAGACATGAGCAATAAAGAAATCGGCCACCACATGCAGACTGTAAACATTACAGTTATATATCTAGTGGACCCTTGCTTTTTGATGCAATAAACTTATGACTGAAGGGAAAACAATTGCCCATTGTTTTTGGAATACAGTGACTTTGATATGTGACAAAATTCACCCTAAGTATTCCTCAATACTGTCCCAATAAGAGTACAGAGTAGCTACACCTGCACCTGCTGACAGACCTTGGTACAGAAGTGTGGGGGCCAAATATCCCCCTGAGAGGAGACCCAAAGCCATAGCCATACCGAAACCAATCTCGTATTTTAACTTCTTTCGCTCTGCCTCTCTAATTTTCTCTTCCATTTTCTCCTTGTTCCTCCTTTCCTTCTCTTTAGCACGTCTTCTTTCCTCCTCAAGTTTCCTCTGAGCTTTCTCGAACATGTCATTAGTGTAGTACCGTCCGCCATTTTCTTTCAACATCTTGTCAATCTTCTCCAAGAGTCCTGGGATCATCCGGGATCTGTTCTCAGGGTCTTCGTTCGGAAACGCATGGTATCTTCCTCCACATTGGTGTTTCAGGCGCCGTAGATCCTCACTCTCACTGATGAATTCATCCAAAGTCTTTTCCTTCAGCAGATCTGTGTGCGTGAACAGTAGGATCGTGTACATTGAGGCATCTGAACCAAAGTTGTCTTGAATCCACTTGACGGACGCCTTCTCCTCTGCGGTGAATCGGGTGTTTACATTAATCACTAACAGAATTGTATGAGGTCCAGGAACAGAGTGAACAACAACACAATCCTCAATGTCTTGTTTCAGTTCCTCATCGGTTTTCTTGGTGTCAAACAGCCCTGGTGTGTCTATAACAGTGATTTTCCTACCACTGATTTTACGCTCTGCTTTCTCACATTTGCTGGTTACAGATTCAGGTGATGCTTCACTTTTAAAAACATTCTGGTCGAGAATAATGTTTCCAGATGTACTTTTTCCTGATCCAGTTTTTCCAACTAGAATGATCCTCAGCTCCCTAGAATCTGACCAGAGAAACAAGTTAGACCTGAAATTGTGATTAGTTTCAAAGTGAAAGTATACCTGTTGGCTTATGTTGAGCATTCGCTGCAATCAGGAATAGGAAGATAAAGGTCGATATCCAGGTCCAAAACATCTTCATCTTCTATTGCAAGTTTTCTAGGAAACAAAAACACAGATATAATTATGACGACACTCTTGTCGTCAGATGACGTATTACCTGTTAAGTGAGATGATTTAAATGCTGAGTCAACTCCTTGTTTAGTTGTTAACGCCTTAAAGCTCAGAGTCTCTGATAATGTGTCATGTTCAGGATCACAATGAGGCGGGAGGATCTTTGAGTTTAGTCTTTTTCCTTCCGCAATATGTCAACACTGTCAGCCTTCATCCGTCCCGCCCACAATTTGTTTTACGTCATCAAGTGATTTCAAAATAAAACATGTGACACGTGGCATCCCCTTTATTTTGAAATAGAAATGTTTCTTTACTGGCGGGTAAACATTCTGAAACACAACATAATATTAAAGTCAAAACAAAAAACACTAAGTATTTAGACCTAACATTTTTTTGCTTCAGATGACTCTTACTTGAATTGCATAAATTAACTTAAATCAAACTTTTTTTTGTTGTAATTGTCAAAATGTTAGTGTTTTATTTAGTAGCAACCACTATATATTTATACCAATATGTAATTGACCAAAATGTACATGAAACACTACTAGAACTAGTTTATTATTTCTGACCATGTTTTAAGGGCCTTTATCTTATTTATGTCACACACTTGACTGAACAACTATCGGTTAAACATTTAAAAAGCAAATTCCAATTGTTTTATCTGCATAAATATTCATACGTAAAATCAAAAATATCCTTAAATTTTTTTTTATAATCTTTGGACCTATTTGAATTTTCAGGGTGGTTTTCTTCCTCCCTTTGCATTACCCTAACAAATAACAAAAGCAGCTGATATCCTGGAAAATATTTCTTATGTATTATTTTATATACAAATGGTTTCAATGTAATTGAAAATGTCCCTATTTGAATTTTCTTTTGTGTCTTTTGCCCGTGTGTCAGTCTGAGTGAAATATTGATTGTGAATGTGTATTCAAACGTTTAAGCTCTTAGATGAAGCTAGTAATTTATACTTTATATTTTGATTATCTTTTAGCGTTAATTTAAGTATGGCGTATATGTATAGTGTATAACAATTTTTAATCTAACAACACCTATGCTCGCTACGTACGGCTCGACAGCACCGCGGAGCCTCTCATGCTTCTAGCATCGCCCGAGAGTAATCTGCGATCACTTTAGCGTTCGGGCGTGCTGAGCGAAGACTACCGCGCAGCTCGCAGGCATATGTCATACGCCCAAGAAGACAAAACAGAGGAACATGATGAAGAAGCAGCAGCAGCAGATCCCCCGGCCCGTCCGGATAGTCCCGATCACGCATATCGCAGCAAAGCGGTGCAAGTGAAAGATCTGTACTGTACTACCCGCGCAAATACACTCAGAGATATTTGCTGCTCTTCTCACAAACATCAGGGAGTTGTCCTCCTTCTCTTAGATAAAAAAAGGTGTGCACAGAGTGCGTTAAAAATAAATAAAAAGATGAGATGCACATGGCCTTTCAGAACGAACTGAGGGGACGAAAGCAGCAGCGGCTCATGGACCTCAGACATCAAGAAAGCACCAACAATAAGTGCCCTTTCAGAGCCCTCTCCTCTAGTACACATGCCCGCCATGTCTGATCCAATCCGGAGCGCGATGGAGCCCGAGCCTATGGACACCGCGAGAACTGTTGCGAATAGAGCGCGCAAACGCAAACAAGTTCTCGAACTAAAGAATCATGTGGACAGTCTCCTGTTGATAGAAGCTCTTACGATCTCCCACGGAATGGAATATGGACACGATACGACGAAGGCTGCTGTTGGAAAGATTCAAAGTGCATTGTTTATGCGAACCCAAAGGCGTCGTCTTCGAAGAGCCTGCAGACGGAGACCATCCGTAGGTTCACGCCGCTCAGACCTTCTAGTGAAGATTGAAAAGATACAGACAGACTCTCTGGCTCGGGATAGAGGCCAGCGTTCATTTTTACTTGTGTTTGTGTATAAAACCTGCTGAATAAAGGTTAACATGGTGTTATCTCAATCATTCAATGATGTTATGTTTCTTTTACTCTCCTCTTTTTATATTTCGTGTGTAACACAAACGCAAAGTAAGAAGAGATGGATCTCGATGCGCTTGTTCCCAAGTTACCTGCGTTGTTTAATAATACCAGATAGTAACCAAATAAGTTAACTTAAGAACAGCTTTTATTTCCTTTGAGGACAAAACTAAATTCATCGGGCAATCTAAAGAAGACACAACTTTAGCGTCACCATCAACAGCATACATTTCAAAAGTGCTTCCACGTTCCAGGCATCTTCTCATGGTAACACACGGGAGCAATAAAGAAATCGGCCACCTCATTCAGACTGTAAACATTACAGTTATATATCTAGTCGACCCTTGCTTTTGATGCAATAAACTTATAACTGAGGGGAAAACAATTGCCCATTGTTTTTGGAATACAGTGACTTTGACATGTGACAAAATTCACCATAGGGATTCCACAATACTGTCCCAATAAGAGTACAGAATAGCTACACCCACACCTGCTGACAGAATTTTGGGGGCCAAATATACCCATGTGAGGAGACCCAAAGCTATGATAGCCGGACCGAAACCATTCTGATATTTTAACTTCTTTCGCTCTGCCTCTCTAATTTTCTCTTCCTCTTTCTCCTTTTTCCTCCTTTCTTCCTCTTCAGCACGTCTTCTTTCCTCCTCAAGTTTCCTCTGAGCTTTCTCGAACATGTCATTAGTGTAGTGCTGTCCTCCATTGTCCTTCACCATCTTGTCAATCTTCTCCAAGAGTCCTGGGACCATCCGGGATCTGTTCTCAGGGTCTTTGTTCGGAAACGCATGGTATCTTCCTCCACATTGGTGTTTCAGGCGCCGTAGATCCTCACTCTCACTGATGAATTCATCCAAAGTCTTGTCCTTCAGCAGGTCTGTGTGCGTGAACAGTAGGATCGTGTACATTGAGGCATCTGAACCAAAGTTGTCTTGAATCCACTTGACGGACGCCTTCTCCTCTGCGGTGAATCGGGTGTTTACATTAATCACTAACAGAATTGTATGAGGTCCAGGAACAGAGTGAACAACAACACAATCCGCAATGTCTTGTTTCAGTTCCTCATCGGTTTTCTTGGTGTCAAACAGCCCTGGTGTGTCTATAACAGTGATTTTCCTACCACTGATGTTACGCTCTGCTTTGTCACATTTGCTGGTTACAGATTCAGGTGATGCTTCACTTTTAAAAACATTCTTGTCAAGAATAATGTTTCCAGAAGTACTTTTTCCTGATCCAGTTTTCCCAACTAGAATGATCCTCAGCTCCCTACAATCTGACCGGAGAAACAAGTTAGACCTGAAATTTTGATTCGTTTCAAAGTGAAAGTAAACCTGTTTGCTTATGTTGAGCATTCGCTGCAATCAGGAAAAGGAAGATAAAGGTCGATATCCAGGTCAAAAACATCTTCATCTTCTATTGCAAGTTTTCAAGGAAACAAAAACACAGACATAATTATGACGACACTCTTGTCGTCAGATGAAGTATTACCTGTTAAGTGAGATGATTTAAATGCTGAGTCAACTCCTTGTTTAGTTGTTAACGACTTAAAGCTCAAAGTCTCTGACAATGTGTCATGTTCAGGATCACAATGAGGCGGGAGGATCTTTGAGTTTAGTCTTTTTCCTTCCGCAATATGTCAACACTGTCAGCCTTCATCCGTCCCGCCCACAATTTGTTTTACGTCATCAAGTGATTTCAAAATAAAACATGTGACACGTGGCATCCCCTTTATTTTGAAATAGAAATGTTTCTTTACTGGCGGGTAAACATTCTGAAACACAACATAATATTAAAGTCAAAACAAAAAACACTAAGTATTTAGACCTAACATTTTTTTGCTTCAGATGACTCTTACTTGAATTGCATAAATTAACTTAAATCAAACTTTTTAAACTATATTCACTCTTTATATCTCGCTCGTAATCTTACTTGCCTTCTCAATCTAATATATCTATTGTTCCCAGTGTACTGTTTTTAGTGTCGACTTCAGTACGCTGTGTACTTTTTGACTGCTCACTGCCTTGCAACTCTGACTCAAAACATGCGTCACCGTGTTCAAAATCTGTAGGAAACACTTTCTCTGAGGTTCTCCTCAAATGTTTTCCGTTTCCCCTGTAGATTCGGCCATCCGTTGTTTGAATCAGTAATGGCTGCCAGGAGTCTTTTTTTCCGTACTCTGATGTTCTCACCAGTCGGAAGTGTCTTTGTGTGTCTGTCAAAGTAGACCTTCTGCTTTAGTTTTCTTTCCTCCAGCTTCCTACGAACCATCTCAGTTCCTTCCGGTGTAAGAAGATATGCTGACGTTGGAATTTTTCTTTTCAACCTTCTTCCCATCAATATCTGTGCATGGGGAAAAACAATTCCTTCCAATTAAGTGTTTGGATAATCCATAAAATGACAAGTAGGGGTCACCCTTGTCACATTCTGACCTTTTAAGCATATTTTTGATCGTTTGGAATGACCTTTCCGCTTGACCATTTAATTGAGCACGACCTGGGCTGGAAGTAACATGCTTGAATTCCCATTCTTCTGCAAAGCACAGGAATATTGGGGTCCACTCTGCCTTGTTGTGTTCATCAACTTTATGACTTCTGGAAACTTGGAAAAATAATCTACACAAAGCAGAACCTCAGAACCTTTATAGTGGAAAAGATCTGTCCCTACTGTCTCCCAGGTTATTTGTGGTAAAGGGTGTAAAACTAGTGTTTCTGTTTGGTTAGTGTTTCTGTTTTCACTGTGAAACCATATATAAACGGAGGTGACATTCTCATTGGAATTCGATCTTATGTATGGCTGAATTTTTTTTAAAAAGACTTAAAAGTTGGAGATCAAATAACAAAGTCACACAGGAACAAATTGTTTTCTGAGAGAATATCTCACTTTGGGTTGTCAGTACTATTTCTATTATATAACAGTTTTATTTAAAGTATATTCATATTTTATTTTTAAAGCATCTCTTCAAAAAAAGGTCACAAAAAAATAATTGTATTATTGTTTTGTTGTAATTGTCAAAATGTTAGTGTTTTATTTAGTAGCAACCACTATATATTTATACCAATATGTAATTGACCAAAATGTACATGAAACACTACTAGAACTAGTTTATTATTTCTGACCATGTTTTAAGGGCCTTTATCTTATTTATGTCACACACTTGACTGACCAACTATCGGTTAAACATTTAAAAAGCAAATTCCAATTGTTTTATCTGCATAAATATTCATACGTAAAATCAAAAATATCCTTAAAAAAAAAAATTATAATCTTCGGACCTATTTGAATTTTCAGGGTGGTTTTCTTCCTCCCTTTGCATTACCCTAACAAATAACAAAAGCAGCTGATATCCTGGAAAATATTTATTATGTATTATTTTATATACAAATGGTTTCAATGTAATTGAAAATGTCCCTATTTGAATTTTCTTTTGTGTCTTTTGCCCCGTCTTTCTGTCCCCTTACAATAAACAAAATCCAGGTTATCTTCCTCACTTAGTATGTATACATATAATATATATATGGTTTAAGCTTCATCTAAATAAGACGTATACTTGGTGGAGTTCCCTTCCCCCTAAAACTTAACTGAGAGATTGCTGATTTCAAGACAAATCAGGTAGAAACACACACACACATAACATGCACACACACACACACACACACACTCTCACAAACATACATACAAACACACAGACCCACTATTTTATACCATATATATTATGTAATCAATAATATTCTTGCATGTGGCACATTTATAACAAGGTTAAATGTTCTACTTTTAAATCAGACACTTTCCCAACAAATGCAAGTCCAAATATAGCAAATGTTAGGGTTCACAGGTTTTCTCAGACCCTTGCACTGAGGTCATATTTTCCTGCTGAGTCATGTGTGCCTGGCCCAACTGTTCACGTCAGTCTGGAGCCTCAAGTCTGTGTAGTTACTTGGTGCTGCCACCAAGAGGACGAATACAGTTACTGGCGGGTCTCTGTTGAAGTTGATATTTAATATATGCACGTGTTTTATTCTTATTTATTATTACTTCTTATCATGCGACTGTTAAAGTCCTTTCTAACGTCATGACCTTTCACCCTCTCTCCGTAGCTCTAACGGAACGATACATTGGACTTAAATTAATGAGACACTTAAAATTGCAAAAAACATAGTATTTTTTAATATATAAATCATTTGTGATGAAAAGTTTACATCATAAGAAAAGTAGAATTCGATCATTTTTTCTCGCTTGTGTTTTCGGTAATGTAGCGCCTACCTCAGGAAGATGGATGGTACTGCAATGAATTATAGTAAGTAAGTAAGTCATTTTTATTTGTATAGCGCTTTTCCAGACCAGGGTCACAAAGCGCTTAAACAATCAAAACAATACTCAATAAAGTATATACTTTAAAGGTCAAGATAAAACTGAGAACACAACAGGAGTTCCAGAAAATCAAGGAAAAGCCTGAACAAATAAAAACGTCTTCAGATGTTTCTTAAAGGAGTCAGTAGATCCATCAAACGCAAAGAGAGAGGAAGATCGTTCCAAAGCTTAGGAGCAACAGCCTGGAAGGATTTCTCTCCTCTGGTCCTGAACCGTGTGTGAGGAACCATCAGTAGATTCTGATCCACAGAGCCCGAGCTGGGGTGTAAGGCTGGATCAGATCACTGATGTAAGGAGGAGCCTGATCATGAATAGATCTGAAAGTAAGAACCAGAATTTTAAAGTTGATTCTGAAAGAAACTGGAAGCCAGTAAAGAGTTTTAAGGATCGGAGAAATGTGAGTTCTTCTAGTGGAGCGGGTCATAATTCTCACTGCAGAGTTCTGAATCAACTGCAGGCGAGACAGTTCCTTCTTGTTAAGACATGAAAACAAACTGTTACAATAGTCCAGACGAGAAGAAACAAACGCATGGATTACAAGATCCAGATCATGTTGTGACAACATTTTCCTAAGTTTGGAGATTTTTCTCAGTTGAAGGAAACCGTTTCTGGTCAGTTTCTTGCAGTGTTGAACAAGAGACATGTCTTTATCAAATACAACACCCAGGTTTCTCAGGCTCAGTTTGACAGACTGACCCAAGTCACCCAAGTACTGACTCAACCCAGGAACCTTATCATCAGGAGCAATCACCAGAGTTTCAGTTTTGTCCACATTTAGCGTTAAAAGTGTTTTCACTCAGCAATTGTTTGATTTCTAGCAAACAATTGGACGCCTTTTAGGACACACAAGGCAAACATATTATAAAACAACAGTAGAACGGGAATTTTGAAGATAATAAGTTTCTTAAAGGGAACAATAAAACAAGGAAATTATAAAACAAGTGATTACAGTGAATAAGCAAGTTAAAAAAGATGAGTATTAAAAACAGTCAGTGTGTCAATGTTATGAATGTCAGGTGGGAGGGAGTTCCAGAGGCGAGGGCCAGATCGGCTGAAGGCTCTGGACCCCATGGTGGCCATAGGATTTGGTGTGATGGTAAGGTTGATGGATGAGGACGATCTGAGTGTTTATGTGGAGGAGATCAGTCAGGTAGGGTTGTTTAGGGCTTTAAAAGACAGGAGGATTTTAAAGTTGATACAGTGGGTGATGGGGAGCCTGTGAAGTTGTTGAAGAACAGGTGTGATGTATGTATTATATATAAACATTCATGTTTATCTTTGAACTGAGCCTAAGAGATTACCATATCGCGAGATTAAGTTGAGTTGTTTACAGAAGAAATTTAAAAAAAAGAGAATGAAGTAGAATCTTCTTTAACAATTCATGACCTGCTCCACAGTTTGGACTCCCATGGCAAACTTTACCAAAGGGGCGAGGTCTCTTTATTTTAAACAATGCTCTGCAAATCCTCCTCACTAAAGATTGAGGAAATATTTCGAATTATTTGGGTAATCACATTTCTTATACATATCGCCTGTAAGGGATTTAAACCGAATGTGGAACAATCATTATATATATTTATTTATTATTTTCAGTGCTTTTGATAAAACATTTGAGACGCAGCATTTTATTAATAATATATAGACTGTATTAGGGAGCTCTTATTATATTTCCACTACTATTTTATTTTATTTTTTAAATTAAAATAGTTTTAACCACAATCTTTAACTTTTATATTTGGATTATTTGTTTTATTAAACGCAAAATATTTTCTTTATCCTTTTTTTTTTTACTTTTTAGAGGTAAACCTTCAACCATTTTCCCATGATATACTGATTTCTATAAATATATTAAGTCATTCAAACATTTCTATTAATGCTCCTTTAAAAAATCAGACATTTCACCTGGCACTTTATTTATTTGAACTCTGAACCCCGATTGGGTTGTCTTTTGGTTATATTTTAACCTGCATAAGAAGCCTGTTTATTTGTAATGACTTTTCAATTTATTTATTTTTTCATATTAATAATAATTAAAATTAATCAGAATAATAAAAAGAGGAAAAAAATGTTTCAATATTTAAGCACCTTTCCAAGATCCCTAATACCAGAGGACAATAATAAAATAACATTAAAATGCCGTATTTTAAAAAAAAGAACACAGATCGAATAAGGTAATATGAATGAAATTGAAGAGGTCATATTTTCCAGCTTTATTTTTAAAATCACAATTGCCCCCAAATTTACTCTTTTATTATTCTTTTTTGTATTATTATTTAATTAAAACGATTTAATACAAAACACATTATTGGAGTATTTATCGCATTTCCTATAAATGTAAATCAAAACATTTCCTTCACATACAGTAAGTAAGTAAGTAATTTGTATTTATAGAGCGCTTTTCCAGACCAGGGTCACAAAGCGCTTAAACAATCAAAACAATACTCAATAACATATATACTTTAAAGGTCATAGTGTAACTTTTCAGAGTATATTGCGTAATATTATAAATGTCCATTAAATGCCACTATATGCGGTTCATAATGTAACAAAACAAAAATCTAAATAAAGATATTAGCGTGTGACGAAGTTGGCGTGATGCGTTCAAAGACTCACCAGTATGTTGTAGCACAATTGTGCATTAAATGTATTAAAATTTAAAATACAATATTCTTTGGAACGCCTGTGTTTTTTTCACCATAGCGTGTTTCATTTGTACAACATTGAGTTTCATGACCCAAACGAGGAAGGAAGAGATATTAGCCGATCACGCGAGAACATTGATCTGTCCGAGCGTCCCCTGAAGGCAGCACGCTCCATATGACGCTGTCGCTGAGCAGCAGCAGATCCAGAGTCAGCGCGCAGATCTCTTCCGGAGGCGGATTATCCTCATGTCTGTGCCAGACTCTGCTTCTACCCGGGAGGATTTGCTTCACTTCATCTGCGAGGGCGAGCATCGTGTGTGGATGCCGTGATAAAAAAAACACCCCAAAAAGATCAATCAATGGATTATTAATGTCTGGATATCAACGCACGTCGTTTATCATGTGACAGCTGTTTTTTTTTTCTCCATCGCATTCAAGCCAAGATCACAAGTGTTTATTGACATCATCGCATCATGTTGTTTCATTTTATTTCAACCGTCGTTCTCGTGGCCCTTCACGGGGTCACCGGGGAGCCCCAAACTCTCCCGTCCGCCAGCACGCACGTCAACCTCACGGCGTCCACCGCGGACGAGCATCTTCAGGCGGACAACGTCACGGACGTGTCCGTGGGATCCAGGATCTCGTCCCTGTTGTCACATCTGCCGACTCTGAAAGTCATCGTCCTCCTCACCTGCGTGACGACAGCTTTGCTCGTCACGTGCCTGGTCATCAAAGTGTACAGGTGAGCCTGAGCCCAGTTTGGTGTTGACCTTTAAATTATAATTGTATTCTTGGGAATGTTTAGTCACAGTCAACATGGCAGCTTGATATTTGTTCAAGTCAGGTGTATAGTCTTACTTTTTCTAATATTAGTTTGTAGCAAAAAAGCTACGAAATAAACAGTATAATTTGTGTACAATTAAATTGTCATTGTTGTTTACATTTGAGTCAGTTTGTAAAAAATTAAACATAATACTGTGCTACGAGTGGCACGTTTTTACAACAAGTTAGAAGGTTTAGAGAAATATCAATGTTACCAGAACAAATAGGAGCAACTTATTCCACCTATGAAAATATAAAAAGTCGATTTTAAATATAAATATTTCATTAAACAAATATGTTTATACATGCCTGGAAATAAACAAGGACAAATCCAAGTATCTTAAAACATTTTACCAGTAATGATCAGTTTCCTGATTGAGGAATAGATGAAATGCAAAAATTAAATATATTTAATGTGTATATAATGTGTTAAATGCACAAATAAATAAAACAAATATCAGCTTTTATTTATACAAATAAATAAAACAAAGATCAGCTTGATTCACAATACAAATACAATAATCGCGAGAACATTTCAATTTCTATCTTGAATTAACTCTATAAATGCCAATTTTTATGTTAATATTAAAGTATTCATCAATGCTAAGATTGACTATATATTATATAATTATAAGTTTCTACTTAATTAACGATAGAATTAATTTTTTTATAAGTCAAAGAATACAATGGAACTCAATCAAAGACAAAAACTATTTAATAAATCAATCTTTATTTTGAAAGTCTGAAAAATATGTTGTGTTTGCATGAGGGCATATGTTTAATAATTTTATCTGGAGGAAGAAAAGTTAACCTTGAAATATAAAAAAAAAAGTAGATTAAAGATAATACAATCAAAGAAAACTAGTCTATGAAAAAAGATATTCATCCGTTACTATAAAGGAGGGTTTGAACCACGAGACGTCACATTTGCAAACGTCAGTTTACCTAAACAGATGATGAAGAGGCTTGACTTAATATTTGCAAATGAAATACTCTTGTTGGCGAATAAGCGTGTGTTTACTGTAAGAAAACATCTTAATGACATCGACTCTTCAAGCATAACATCTACGTGTGCAACAAGCTGCAGTCTTGTGTAGTTCACAGATAAAGGCTGGGAACAAAAACTGATGATTACAGTTGTTTACACTGTTTTTCTGCTGAGTAGAATCAAACAATTCTTCATTTAGAAGGGAATTATTTATTGTTTAATGATTTAAAAATGAGACAATGAAAAAAACAATAAATATAATAAAGATAATCAAACAAATGAACAGAAACTACTTGTGAATGACGAGTATTTCTTACAACATGGACAGTAATTTAATGTTAATATAAAAAATAATAAGATAACATTGACTTGCAGGTAGCAAATTGACAAACTACATTTACCTGAAATAACTTATTTTTACCATCTGTATAAATTTAGAACAATCATAATAATAACAATTTATTTGTGCCATTAAAAATATATAAATATACAGTATATCGACTACTACAGTAATGCACAAGTTTTCTTTCCAAAAAGCTTTATTTTTTGTGCAGCATTGTTACATTTGTTGAATAGTTAATTTTAAAGAAACAACACGCTATATAAATAAATATTACTTACTTACTTACTTACATAAAATAAAAAAATAAATAAAACGTTTATAGCTAACCCAGTGTAGCTGCAATGTCGTGAAACCTCTGTTGCCATATACTGCATGTGTATTTGTAAAACACAATAAAATATATCGTTGGGTGAGTTTCTTTTTTAATATTTCTTGTAACTTCAGAACATCACTCACATACTTTTAGGGCTGCAAGTTACACAGGAAAGAGCATCATTAAAATAATAGTTAAACCAATAATAAGAGAAAATATGAAAACATAATAACGTCAAAATGTCAAATAGTGCTGATTTAAAACGATGATTATTGTCTTCCCAGTTCAGTATTAGAAGTATATTTGCTACAGGAACATAAAAAAAAACCTGTTCCTGTTTTATCCCTCACAGATCCGGGAGACGAATCCGGAAGACGAGAAAATATGACATCATCACGACCCCCGCCGAGCGCGTGGAGATGACCCCCCTGAATGAGGACGAGGAGACCGACGATGACTCGACTCTGTTTGATATCAAATACAGGTTCGTTCCCCGACAAGTCAACAACGTGCATTGATCTCAAGAGTGCGTCTGTCGTTGCTTCAAAACACTCGGTAAATAATAAAATAAAGGTTTGATGAGTCATTTTGTTATTGATAACTGAAACAGAAACACTCTGTTCTGTCAGATGCTTCTTTTTTTTCTTGCTTTTGTTCCACGTTGAGCTGATTTTTCAGTCTCGCCCTCCATTGTTCCCTCACGCACGACCACTTCCTCCAAGTCGAATCCTTGTTTACCTGACATTCTTGACACCCGGGGCACCTGGGATTCCGCTGATAAAAGGCTCCGCTTCTCTGCCCCTGCAGGTGAACCACGACCACGACGTGCTTCCGCTATTTCTCGTGTACGAAAACACAAGGACTTCCTTCGAAAACCAGGATATTCATTCCCCTTTTTCCTAAACAGATGGAAGTTTTCCCCTGGAACACGTACATCGTTTCGATTCTCTATTTATGATAAATAAACAATCGACAACTTTGCACACCGTGAAGTAATAATAGCTATTTTTAAAAGAAACATTTTTATACTTAAAAGTGAATAAAAGGATCTATTAGTCACTTTAGTTGTGTGTTTAGATGTAACGCTTCATATCTTTCCAACATGAGTTTGTAAATGTGAATGTTTTTTGCCTCAGATTCAGTGGTTTGTTTGTAAAGTGCTATTAAACAGATGCTCATAGTCAGTCCTTTTTTTCATTTCTTTAGTCAAATTTGTTCATTTATTACATGATCACTTATTTAACGACTTTTTTTTCTTTTTAACTTGAATATTGTTTGTCTAATGAGTCTTCTACCTTCAAGATTTTACATCCAGATAAGATAAAATTTACACTGGAATGAACTTAATTTTAAATCAAATGGTTTAATATAGATAAATATAACCATCAGTTGGAGATATAGTAGGTTCAGGTGAATACACTCTATTAAAATACACCTGAAATGTGTAAAATATTCTTATAATACACTTGAGTCATGGAAGAAATAGTATAATTGTAACATAATATTCAATCGAACAGAAAAGCATGAATGATTTGTCAATAATAATATAATAATAATTCAAATATGTTTGATGAATTCAGAATTAGAATTAAATACATTTTAATCACATAAAAAATAAACTTAGAATAAGAAAGAAGAGAACTAATGAGACAAATTAAAATGCACATGACACATTTTAAAAATCAAATATTGGTCATTCTACTTAAACATATTTGCTTATTATTCGCCTGCAACTGAACAAGAACAAATCCAATTATCTGGAAAATTAAAGTCAGAAAACTGGTTCTTACATTTATCTGGAAAAGTTTCAATGCAAAATAATAACATGTTTAATAAATATATACGGTGTTGAATGCACCAGTAAAATATACAAATAAAGCAGAATAAAAAAGACTGATATTAACTATAATAAAGTGATCGCCTGTATTCACAACACAAATACAGTATAAAATAATATTTTAAATATATTTGAAATTAATTATTAGACATAAGAGACATTTTAATCTCGTGAAAAAGTACACAGAAGAAAAACATTTTTTTTTATAAATGTTGTTATTTTTCTTCCTTCGTGTTTCTACCTGCCTCTGATTGACTGCCGACCCTCCAGGGTGTCCTCCCCCTCTCACTCTGGCTATAATAGGCTTTGGCTCTCAGGTTAAAAAAAGAAGATAAAGCCTTTAAAATAAATAAAAAAAACCTTTCTGTGTCAACAACTTGGTGTTGAGCAGTTCGGCCTTGTGATGTTCTGGGTCAGTCTGTGAGCAGAATTCCAAGAAGCTGAAAGAACCAGAACATCCAGTCGACCCACAGTCATGAAGAGTTTGAGATGGATGTTAGATGCATCGACACACCGACCTGTTGTTGACTTTCTAATCTCCCCACGCAAACACACAATTGAATTTACCAGGTCGGACAAATTCCCCGAGTTATTCTTGCAGTTTAACTGGAATAAACACGTCAAACAAGCAACTTTGTGAATGCTGGGGAGCATTCCTTTGTCTGAATGCTTCCCAGCATTCACACAATTGATCCTGTTTTCTTCTGACCTAAACTTTGTGCCGCTTCTCCTCCCACCGTTCAAACTTTCATCAAATCAGCTGGTTTCCGAAATGTGGGCTGTGTTCTATCTTTCTTTTATCACTTCCTCTCTTTCTTTTATTCCTCTTTTTCTGCCACATTCATTTCAATGGGGAAACACCTAAACTCATGTTTCAACTCCTTCCACTTTGAGCTACTTATACTTTTACTACTAATTCCCCTACTACTTTCACTACTACTTCTACTACTACTACTACTTATATTACTTTTACATTTCTACTACTTCTACTTTTAATACTAATTCCACTTATTCTACTTTAACTACTAATCCCACTAATACTTCCACTACTACTTCTACATCTAATACTACTATTACTTCTATTTTTACTACCAATTCTACTACCACATTTATGTTTCAACTACTTCTACTTTTAATACTAATTCCACTTATTGTACTTTTACTACTAATCCCACTAATACTTCCACTACTACTTCTACAACTAATACTACTACTACTTCTATTTTTACTACTAATTCTACTACTACTTTTACTTTTCTACTACTTCTATTTTTACTACTAATTTCACTTCTTCTAGTTTAACTATTAATTCCACTTGTTCTACTTTTAATACTAATTCTAATAAGCAGGGTCAGCATTCACACTGCATTTTCTTCATGAAATGCACCCTTGAGAAATGAGTACTTTCACAGCTAACATTGCTTGATGTTGTATAATTCATTAAAATAGTTAAAAAACAGGGGGATTGATTTATTGTACCGAGTGACGTGAATCCCTTAATAAAACGTTCATTATTTCACGAGTTATCATTATCAGCCTCGCTGTGATGTCTCTCTCGATCCAGACGCTTCAGATCTAATTCTAGCATCCAGTCGAAAACAAACTCTGCGGATGATTCCACTTGTTAAATGGTTGTAACTTGTGGTTTCTATTAAAAGACTGAAACATGTCGGCGAATCCTAGTTTCTTCATTTAATGGGAAGAAGCGGTTTTAAACACCGTTGACGACATTGATTGCAAACAAATGTGCAGCGAGCTTCCAAGAGACATGTCTTTTCCACAGAGTTTTCCATGTCTTTGAAACACAGAATGACTTTAACATCCTTTAAGGTGTTTTGTTTCATCCTTCTCTGTCATTCATGCTGTCCATGTGTTCAGTATTATGGACTCACAGGAAAGACAAAACAAGAAATGATATGCTTAACAAATATTTGTTTCTAGACTATTGTTTATTTATATATCTATATACTGTATATATTAAATAGCAGATGTCTGTCTTTATGTGTCGCCTCATAGACTTCCCAGCTGCTCGACAAAATCGGAAAGATGGCACAAGGAGGGCAGAATGGCACATGAAAACTAAAATATGGCCAATTTTATGACATTCAAACAATATATAAGGTTCCAGGGTTGAGTCAGTACTTGGGTGACTTAGACCAGTCTGTCAAACTGAGACTGAGAAACCTGGGTGTTGTATTTGATAAAGACATTTCTCTAGTTCAACACTGCAGAAAACTGACCAGAAACTGTTTCCTTCAACTTAGAAAAATCTCTTAAAGTTAGGAAAATGATGTCACAACACAATCTGGAGCTTGTAATCCATGCGTTTTTGTCTTTTCGTTTAGACTATTGTAACAGTTTATTTTGGTGTCTAAACAAGAAGGAGCTGTCTTGCCTCCAGTTAATACAAAACTCTGCAGCAAGAATTCTGACCTGCTCTAGTAGAAGAACTAATTTCTCCGATCCTTAAAACTCTTCACTGGCTGCCAGTTTCTTTCAGGATCAATTTTAAAATTCTGGTTTTACTTTCAGATCTATTCATGGTCAGACTCCTTCCATCAGTGATCTGATCCAGCCTTACACCCCAGCTCGGGCTCTGAGGTCTGTGGATCAGAATCTACTGATGGTTCCTCGCACACGGTTCAGGACCAGAGGAGAGAAATCCTTCCAGGCTGTTGCTCCTAAGCTTTGGAACGATCTTCCTCTCCCTCTGTGTTTGATGATCTACTGACTCGTTCAAGAAACATCTTAAGACATTTTTATTTGTGCAGACTTTTCCCTGATTTCCTGGGACTCCTGTGTTTGTCTTATGTGTCTTGATCTTTCAAAGTATATATTTTAAATGTGTATTGTTTTCATTGTTCAATCGCTTTGTGACCCTGGTCTAGAAAGGTACTTAAGAATTAATCTTTACTTACTTACCAGAAAAACCAAAAATTCAAATATGTCAAATTTAGATACAATTTAAACCATATATAATACATTCTGAGAAATTCCAGAATTCAAGCCTTAGTTAATTTCATGGGGGTGGCAAAACCTGGTAAGAGTTTAATACATTTGAAGATAAAAACAATTTTACACATTATTTAGATATTTCTCAAATACATATTCATATTTATGTTGACTTATATGCCCCCCCTCATTTAAAATATATTTTATACAAGCTATTTCCCAATTAAATTACATTTTTATTGTTTTACATTTATCAAAAGAATATCTTCTTCAAATATGGAATTATTGCTGTATTTCCTTATTGATCTGATTTATGTCTTTATTTATTTGCTAAATATTTATTTCCTTAATCTATCCATCAAGTATATTATAATTACTTTAAATATAAATATTCATAGTAATTGCCTTCCCAATTTATTTTATATGATGTACTATTCTGCCTCATATTTATATTCTTTATTTTCATTTTTATATTTATAAATTCTTTAAATACATATTGATTTTATTTCGTTATTGATTCATTTATTTCTCTATTTATATTTTTCCTCCTAAAGTTCTATATTTACATCGTAATTTTGACTTGATTAATTTACAATTAATTGCATTTTATGTATTCAAATTTAAATGGTACATTTTATTTAATATTCAAAGTTTTATTATTCAAAGATAAAACAATAAAATCTGTCACATTAAGACTAAAGCTCATTTTTCATATCCTTTTTTCTGTGATTTTATATATATAATGTGGCCCTCGAGGAAATTGAATTGCCAATACCTGCTCTAAATTAAGCTTCTGGCTCAGCTCTTTTTTCACCACAATCCAACAAGATTCCGCATGGTAGAAGGAGAGTGAGCATGACAACATTTCTCATGCTCCAGGTCGACGATCGAGGTTAATGAACAACAGACTCTGTGACAGTCGTCAGCCGCAGATAAGAAAAGATATTTATTGGCCGTTCTGACGTCAAACACATCTTTCATGTCTATTCTCGTCTTGCTCTGCAACTTAATAAGGCCCCGGATCTAAAGTCATCACATGACTGCAGGCTCGTGACAAAATACTTTTATTGAAGCAAACAAATACAGTTTGTTTGACTTCAAAACCAAACTGAAACGTTTTAAACATTCACAAAACCCTTAATTCAGGCACAAATATATCGCAGCATCTTGTTTTGCACTCGGCGTTGGGTCAGAACGATGGGCATGGAACCAGCCGCACGTCCTGACGACACATTCTAGAGCAGCCGGTTTATCTTGGAGAGAAGTTTGCACTAAGCAAATAGACTTATATGAACAGCTGCTGCACTCCTGTTTCCTTCTGAGTTCTCCTGGCATTCATACGTCTCCTTTGGCAACCAAAAAAAAATTAAAAAAAGGAATTTGAAGTGTGACTGTGTTGAAAAATACCTTTTGGACCTCAACCTTTTTTTTTCCAAATTAAATATGACCAAATTTATAGCAGAACTACAAGTTGGATATTCAAAAAAACCTTTGTATTCATTCCTTTATGTCCAGAACTAACTTTAAATTAAAGTTTAAGATGACTGGAAACTCGCATTTAACCTTTTAATACAGAAAAAGCAGTTAAGACACCATCGCTCAGTTTATCGAGGGGCGCCCCCTAACGGTTGCGTTCAACACTACATTATCTTAAAAAATCTTTCAATTATTTTTTTCAAGTGGAAGTGGAATCAAGTGTGTAAGAAGTTCCACAAAAAGACAAATGTATTACCAACTGAAAACTGAACTCAAGTCTCATCGGGGTCACTCTTAGCGGCAGGTGCCGGTATGTAGCCGCAGCGCCCCCTGTCTGTGCAGCCTGTTCAGCGTCCTGAACTCCAGGGGCATGGTGTGAGGGCTGGCGCTGGACGTGTACTCGTACTTCAGCGCGTCGTAGTAGTGGTATTTCACCGGCTTGCCCCCCGGGTCCAGATGAAAGGGCCAGAAGCCGTAGAGATGTATCTCCTCACAGAAGCGGGTGGCGAGCGTGTACATGAGGAGGCCCGTGGTCGGACGCTTGATGTGGACATGGTTGGTCAGCCAGTATCTGTCGAGAGGAGACAACAAGTATCCATGACGACACATATTTATTTAACAACAGAAATGAGCCAAGAATCGTATTTAAAAGCATCTAAAGTGTTATGCATATTTTAACGTTATTATAAATATATTATTCTTTATAAATACACAGACTATTTCAAAATATAAGGGGGCTCAAGTAATACAAATCATTAGTGCCTAACATATTTATTTCAAATAACATTTGTTTTTCATTCTTTTATATGAATTAATTTCAATAAACATATGCTGTATAGAATAATGTATTTGTCTCAACCAACATCAATTTATCATCAATTTTTTTCTGTTCTCATATCAAACATCTTCTGCAAAAGAACGTTGAAATAAATGTATGTCCAGAATATAGTGAATATTGTCTGTTACTGGGTGTTAAAGATTAATTTATCTGCTCTAATAAAAAGGAGAATTTAAAAGGGCTTTGGACCATGAGGTGGGGATATATACTTGTATGTGTTTTATAAAGTGAAGATAAAAAAATAAATCAAATAAAAGTTGCAAATGAGAAAAGACCTGAAGGACACGCAACTGCAAGAGAGACTTTCCGGACAAAGTCAAGAAAGTCGTGAGTCGGGTCGTTTGCTCCGTTCCCATAGGAGGAATAAACACATAAAACTCCAGTGAGCGTACTTCTCATCGCCATGACGACGAGGCAGCTATTTTCTACTCTCATAATAGTCAGAAGGTGGTGAGGAAACTTATTAACAGTCCAGAATCAGACTATTTGTTTCATTCTCATGACACTTTTTTTACCTTTTATTATACAATAAATGTTTCTTTTAATATTCTATCCTAAATATTATTTTTTATTCCAACATTTGTTTACATTTATTTAAATAATATTTTTGAGATTCCAGTTATAAAAGTGCCGAATGAAAAAACAACACTATGCCAACATGTGCAATAGAGTCAAGATTCTTCTTCAGTTCCTCTTTCGCCCACTTATAACAACACACAGTCACTGTGTCCAGTTGTATCCAGTTTCCTGACGCACAAAGATCATCGTCTCAGATAATGAGCAGTTCAATGAAGGAGGTTCGTATCAGGAGGGTATCGGGTTGAGAGACGGCGCCATGTGACATCTGCAGAAGCTCAAAGAGAATAGCAGATGAGGCGTGTGATCAGTTAAGAAGGCTCAGGGAAGAGGACAAATCTTATCTTTGCTACTTTATTTCTCGAATAAAGTAGAGAAATCAGTTGAAAGATTGGTTTTAACATTGTTTTTGTTATTTATCGGTAGGTAATGAGGTCAAGTTTTATTGTCACATTAAATGTGTTTTTTTCTATTTATTTCCAGTGATAGAATTAAATTCTCCCCAATTTTAAGTTAAATTTTGTTTGATTATATTGGAAAATGTTTATATATGATTATATATGTTTTGTTTTAAATAATGCTATTTGATTCATTATCATTATTATTAAGTATTTATTAGAATCATATATCTGTTTTTCTTTCTTTTTTTTGCTGGTATTTCTATTTTTTGTGTTAATATGAGCATTTCCTTTTTTTAATTTTTCAATGTAATATTCAACAATATTGCAATATTTTTGTTTATCAAATGTATTTGTTAGCTTCTGCTATAGTGACATTTTTGTTTTCTGTTTTTTTCCCTATGTTATTTATAATATTGATAAAATATATATATTTTTTTTTTACTCATAATTTATCTCTTTCGTTCTTGGTCGTCCAGTTGTGTTTACATAATTGAACCATCTTGACTGTATCCTCATGTGGAAGTGACACCCCCGCCCCCCCGAGAGATGGTCTTGTTAAGTGGATAAGGTTGAACTTCAGATCCAGGAGCAGATATCCCGACAAGTCAATGTCAATCCCGCGATAATGAAACCCTACAGTGAGCAGAATGCTGATCACCAGCAGCGGTTCAGTTCTAAACCTGCAGTATTTGTCCTTCATGACCGTGGTTGACTTTAAATAGAACGACCTCTGCATCTCCACACGGAAAACCGCCTGCAGGCTGAAGGAGGGAAAAGGTGGAAGAGAGTAAAAATAGCCAACAGCAGGTTAAGAAGAATTTCAAAGAGTCTTCTTTTCTCATTTTTGTACAGCAACCAAACAGTGTTTGACACATTTCTTGTTTAAAAGTGTTGCCAAACTCACTACAACTTATTACCTAATGACATGTCAGCATGGTTGGCCAAATGCTTAAAGCATTTAATCATAAAAACTTTATTATTAATGTTCCTAAGCCTCTATTAAACAGAGTTCTTTTTTATGGGTGAGCCTCTTCATCCCATAATTGACATCCTTGGTGGGTACATCTGGGCATATCCAGCCCCTGCGGCATTATGGGAAAAGGTCACGCTTTTGGCAAAACATGGAAATTGTCTTAGCAAATACTTTCAAGCATGTTTGGAAATACTTTAAATTACTTCAGCAATATGTCAGAAAATATCTGGCAATTCCTTTAAAACGTGGTGAAACTTCTGTACGTTTAAAGGAGAAAGTATTATTTAGATATTGTTCGCCCAATTCATCAGAATCCTCCTGAATGTCGTAAATGAACATCTTATCTTTCAGGCATTGCTAATAGTATTGTTTATTTTTTAGGCGACTAAAGATCACATTTCTGTTTATCTTTTTTGTTTTTGCTGGTATTTACATTGTTTGTGTTAATATGAGCATTTACTTTTTTTTTTTCAATGTAATATTCAACAATATTGCAATATTTTTGTTTATCAAATTTATTTGATAGCTCATGTTATAATGACATTTTTGTTTGTGACCATTCTCATCGTGACACCGTTTGTCCCTGTGAGTATGGCTAAAAAGTAAGGATGGTTATAATCAAAATTGCAACAATTAACTGCCAGTATTTGATTGACGAGTCTTTGAAAAGGTAGGAGTCCAAAAGAGGATCTCTATAGATTATGGAGAATGTGTATTAAAAACTAGATCTCACACGATAATGCTTTACAGTCCGTCCTATATTTGTGTTTCACTCATTTTCGTAAGATTACAGGATTATTCTTTTGAGTATACTCGACAGAAACAAGTTACATTGCAAGTTGCAGTTAATTTTACTTTGGAGAAAATCTGGTATTTTGTCCGAAATAAAACACCATTTAGACAATTAAAATCAATGAAACAATACACATGCTGCCACCGTGTCATGTGTTTAAATCGAACGCTAATAATACAACTCTATTGGTAAATATCAAGTGATATGTTAAACACGAAGATCACGAAGATACACGACGTGTGAAGCAACAGGGCGTCCTTGAGCAGCCCAGAAATACAGTCTTCAGAAATAACGATCGTGAGAAGACGAGCTCATTATCTGTTAGCAACAGCTTCACAGTCTGACAGCCACACAAACAGGAATAAACAAGTCGGCGGCGATCGAGCGTCTCAGAGCTCGCATTTGCATCTCATTCCTGAATATCACAGAGGAGTTCACGGGATTAAAGTCGGGTGAAGGATTTGGTATTTAGCTGACAGAATAGTCGGCACCGTTCGGAGAGGTTTGATGCGGCGAGCGGCCGTTTATCTGTCCATCTGCGCTGCGTCTCGGGCTGGTTGCCTGGCAACCTGAGAAGCCTCCGCAGGTTTTATTTCATGCAGTGGTTTGTTCTCGTCGAGCTTTAAACCCAACAGGGATCGAACACTGACAATGCTGTTGAACACTGAACAGAAGCAGCAGCAACTTGTGTTAAAAATATTGTTTTAAAGAAAAAACACAAATAGTTTCTTTCAAAGTAGCACTTCAAGTTAAATCTCATCATCTTATGTTGACCTTAATCCAAGTGTTCAGCAACTTTGCTGCTAATTTCTTACGAGAAACGTGACAACAAAATAACAAAATAGATACATTTATTACGTTTGAGTCTCATCGCAAGTCGAAATACTCAAACGTATAATTACATTTATCCCCCCATATATTATATATACTATATTTAAATATTATACCTGTGTTGTATTTATTTTTATCATGTTATATTTTGGACAAATTTAAGTTTGTTTTTTCAAGTTAGAAATGACATTTAATCCAGCCAGTGGTTACCAAACTCTACATTTGACACATGTTTTAGCTAAAAATGAATGAGTTTTTAATAGGGGTTTGTATGTTCTCCCCGTGTTGCGTGGGTTTACTCCGGGTACTCCAGTTTCCTCCCACAGTCCAAAATGTACAGAGGTTGATTAAGAACTCTAAATTTTCCATAGGTATGATTGTGTGTGAATGGTTGTCTGTCTTTGTGTGCCCCTGTGACAGACTGGCATCCTGTCCAGGGTGTCCCCTGCCTCTCGCCCTATGATACTGGGATAGGTTCCAGTCTCCCCGTCAAGCCGATGAGGGATAAAGCGGTAGACAATGAATGAATGAATGAATGATTATATATTTTAAAAAAAATCTGCTTCTGTTTCTAGAGACAAGCTGCGAGGAAGAAGTTGAGAAGGATCAGTAGAAAAAACAGAGTGAGAGCAGAAGCCCCTCATTTAAGTCACAATTAAAATCAATAAAAATGAATTTTAAAAGACAATTTGAATTTTTTTTTTTTACTTAAACTGGACAGTCCAGAAAGGGAATCAAACTGGTGCAGAATCTTAACCACTAGACCAACAATGACATCAGAATAAATGTATTTTGGAGCTGCAGCGCTTAAAGACCATTCAAGTCAGTGCAGATATGTTTCCTGACAGTGATCTGGATCATAACCAAATTCAACTGACTTTTAGGTCAGCTTTTATGTAACCTTTGTTTTGCATGTTATGTTTCAAAACAAACAATAAGTGGGCTTAAAGCCATGATTTTAAAACAGTCTAAAGAACAATACCATCACCTCTCCTTGACAGTTTCTTGCCTCCTACTTTCCAAAACAGTAATAAATCGGTTGAGGATTCAGTCTCAGCAGGTAGTACCTCTTTACCACAAGGGCAAAACCCCCCTGCTGGTCCGAATACTTAAAATAACCATCTTGGCAGCGGATCAGAACACACCCCCCTGTTAAGCATCTGCTTCTCAAAGATCCGTCTCAGCGGGGGGGGATGCGTCTTACCCTCTGACGGCGTGCAGGAGGCGCAGCGAGGGGAAGGCGGTGCGGACGTCGACCGTGTGCAGCAGGATGAGGCGAAGAACCCACTCCACGCGCTCCTCCCCTCCCTTGGCCATGAAGGCCGGGATCCACAGCACGCTGCCGCTCAGGCTCTGGAGACGCTGCAGGAATCGAACCCGCCACTCGTCGGTGACGAGGTCCTGGAAGGCTCTTTGAACCACCGACGGGTTCATGGTCACCAGGTTGGTCCGGAGTCCCACGTCCTGAGAGAACTCCTCCACCGGGGCCAGGTTACACCTGAGAGCGGCAGAAACAAATGATGGTTTTTATTTCAACAGGTGAGAGAATTTAACCAATTAATTCATGTGAAGAAGTGTGAAGAAATATGTCTACAAAAAAAGTTGCATAAATATACAAAAAGTACAAGAAAAGTCTTGAAAAACAATGTATAAATAAAAAATAAGAAAGAATAAGTATATAGAAATGTTCTGTACAAGATTATATTTTATAATTGGAGATAGTAATTTAACAGTACTAAAGTAGGTGCACAAAAAATCCAATGAAATTTAAGTCATATTTAAAAAACATTGCAATAAAAAAAGGAATTGTCAAGAAAAACCATCATTATAATTAGAAAGCAAGAACATCTTGTTCTGCACAACAGAGATCGACCAAACTTATACTTACAAAACAATAATTTGTGAAATTGATGGACCAATAAATCTTCATCAACCATTATCGTCGTCTTCAGAGCCCACTAGATGGCGCTCCCTGCTCTTAATTTGTCTGAAATATTGATTGAAATTTCACATATTTTTCAAACCTACGGCGCCACCTACAGCATTCTGAAAATGAAGACGCTGCATCACGAAGCTTCATTAACCCGTCGCTAATGTTTAGATCCATGATGTATTTGACAAAATATTAACATGTAACCATCGTCATCCTTGTCACATAATCAAGATTTGTGTGTATCCATTTTTTTTAGCCACAAACAAAAACGTGACCTCCTTGGTAGAGGTAATTATAACATTATTCTAGCTTTTATTTTAATAAAGAACATCTTGAAACGTTAATTCCATTTCTATGTCTCAGCTTAATGTGTGATAGAATATCTGATGTATCACAATATTCTTTCACAATACTGTATCGATAATTATGAGCACAGTATCAATAATTCTTTCCATATTTTATTTTTCATCATTATTCTTTTATGGTTTGTATTTTAATAAAGTGTGTCGAAATAAAAATAATTATCTTTACGAATTCACAACAAACACATAAATATTCACAAGGTTTTTTCATTCTTGTGTTGCAATTAAACTTCCAGCCCCAAGATGGCAGCAGTCATTACGCGCTCAGCAGTAAAGGGAGCAATGAAATGCTTCAAGATCCCGGCAATGACTGAGGACAAGAGGATACTGTTGACTCCAGCAGCTTTTAAATCAGTTACGAATTGTCAATACTACAAATATATCCATATTCCCAGAGTATAGCAATATATCGTGATACGTATCATATCAGCTTGTATCTTGACAACACACACCACTAGTCTCAGCTCCATAGGGCAAGAGGAGAATGACACACTGGAAAGGTCACCAGTATACCATGTTTTAGAGGGTTTAATGTCACATTTTATACTCAGTAAAAACCTGATTTTAAGATCTCTAGAGTCTTCTGACCTTCTCCACGGCCATCAGTCTGCAGGCAGCAATACCAGAGGACAAACCAACTGCCGATTAACTATGTTGTCCTTCAATTTATCTTCCAGCGCCGCCGTTAAAAAGTCAAACCGCTGTCGGGAAGGAAATGAATAGCAAGAGGAACAGCAAGCAGGTGACAGACGGGTGGTGTTTTATGATGGCCTGATGAGGTGACAACCCAACACTAAACGCTAATCATGGTAAAAGATGGGGGAGTGAGATGATAGCTGTGACTGGCAAGTCATCGGACAACAGGATGATTTGCGGCATAAATGTGAGATTCACTGCCGGAATAACTGCCAGTCAGCTTCACCGCGACTGACTTGAACTGTTGTTTAACTCGACAGACTCTCTCCGAAACATGTGATACTCCTCCGTGTGTCAAGATGCCAAGCTTCGCTTCCCTCGACAGCAGCCAGCATCCGGGAATATTATCATTCTGCTGAAGTGTAAAATCAGGACTCGAGTCCATCAGAACCGACAGGAGAGGAGTCAATATCCAGATCAATTAAGAGACGGAAGAAAAAACGAAAAACATTTAGCAGACAATCGATCGAGACCTGTGTTTCCTGCTTTGACGTTCAAGTCATATTTAATGAGAGGAAGGTTTCTGACAAGGCAGTTCTTCATCCTGTCAAATACCCTTTCAAGCTGGCCGGCCCAATTACAACTGGTCTGAGTCAAAGGCGCTTCAAATTTGATCATTTTCTATAAATTAAATGTGATCAGAATGTAAAATGCTCAAATAGAATGTCATTTATTAAAGCATCAATAAGTAACACTCTGATATTATTACTCTATTTAGAAAGATTGATTCTTCTTTTATTAACTAAGTTACGTTACTTTGTGTAGACGACCCGCCCATTGAGTGTCCATGTTATTTACAGCTTTACAGCAGTGGGTTTGTTTTTTTTCGAAGTATTACTGAGAGAAGATAAAAGGAAGCGAACCAGAGTTTTGATCTCATATTGTAAACAAATGTTCAAGACTAAAATTGGCAAAATCAAAATAAGAGATTTTACTTCATGGCAGTTTCACTGTTGCAACACCAGCATAGAAGGCCATTCTTTTTAGCATTTAACTAGAAAAGCACAGAGACGGCACATACCTCCACCAAGGATCTAATTTCAAACACCTTATAATGATATAATACCTTTCACGATTCAAGATTCGTTAAGACTGAGAGGGGAAATTGTCTGAGGCTAGCTTAGCGCAGTTATCAGACAAAACTCTAGAGATTTGATTTATTATTCAAAATAATGTTTAAAGTTCAACTAATGTGTTGATTTAAGTGAGTCTTAAATAGATGTCGGACTCTATTGTCCTCATCAGTATGTGTCTGTTTGTACAAAACTCTCTTTTCATTGAAATATTTACATAACCACACCCTCTATGCTGTGATTGGTCAAACCTCAATGATTGTCACCATGCATCATCAATCCTAGAAGTCTCCACCTCCAAGGGACTCTCTTTGTAAACAAAGCGGGATATGACTATAAGAACCACGCCAGATTCTAATCATTTAAAAAATAAATCCCAATTTTAAAATTTAACTTAGGGGAACTTGGGGAATTTGTCAGTAGGAATGGGTGTGTGTCTTTGTGTGTACAGCGACAGACTGGCGTCCTGTCCAGGGTGTCCCTCGCCTCTCGCCTGAATTAACTAGGATAGGCTCCAGTAGCCAGCGACCCCCAAAAGGTAACAAGCAGAACAGAAAATGAATAAATGAATTCAGGACTGTTTTGCTAATGGAAAGAGGAATACAGATTGTACTATATACATAACCTCCTTGGCAGAGGTATTAGAGGAGAAAATGTATACATACTGATTTAATTCAAAGTGATTAGATAACAAGGATCAGCTCAGAGAACATTGCTCTCTATTAAGAGAGGATTCTCTTGGCAGCAACTTCGAAAAAGATCTGGGGAGCGATGGGTAGATAGAAGATAGGGGGCCTAGACTCTCTTGAGGTAAGGTGGGAGGAGGCCTCGGTGCCGACCCAAGTCACCCAAATCCCAGAAAATCTGCAGGAGGTCTTCTGGAGACGTATAAAACCTCACATCATAAATGGATTTACTGCCGTGATTCTCCCGCATCCTGCAGTGAACGGGAGAATGACTCCGGAGAACGTCGGGGTTTGTTTCGTAAAAGCACAACATGTTTCTGCTTGTGCTGCAAAATGTCAATATCTTGTATAATTGTGCATTTAATTACTCTTCGTCTGAAGCGCTGGATTCCATCTTGATTAAAAAAAAATTTGAAGTCGGTCGAGCATTAAATGAAATTATAGATGTCTGCTGTGCGACAGCAGCGGCTTTAGCGGTCAAATTAAAAAAGGTAGTGAAGCACTGTGGAACATAAGAAACACTTACTTTATCAGAGGTGGGCTATTAGATTCAACTAAAGGGTTCATATTGTATAGTGTTGCGAGAGGGAATAAAGCCAAAAAACAATTGAAAATGTGTTATACGATGTGGGACTTTGGGAAAAAACATGAATAACAAGGAGAAAATACAAAAATAGATCCAAGTAAGACAGTAGTAATGATATAAAATGATTAATAAGATTAAAATAAATGAACATTTCCTTTTACATCTTAATTGAATTTTAACTGGTGAATATCTCAAGAACTATGCGGAAAAACATGTTTCTATTTTTATATTACTTAATTTAAAGGACCAAAAATACTTTTTAACTGTTGTAAAGCAACACATGCTATAATTATACAGTACTTATTAAATTAATCATGCATACATAAAGTGAAAAAGAGTTCTTGAAAATAATTATAAATGTAAAGGGGTAAATAAAATATAGAAATTAAAACATGAATATAATGCTTCAAAAATAAAATAATTATCAATAGTATCACACTGACCTCCTGAGGGTCAGGTAGATACAGGCAAATGGCCACACGTGGCCTCACTTTGTCCAAGTCTGAGCTAAAAATCTAAACATGCACGGAATAATATTTGGCAAATACCTGATGACGAAGTCATGAGAGTCGATTTCCGGTCCGCAGGAGCTGTTCAGAAGGATCCCAGAGTTCCCCACGATTGCGCAGCTCCTGTGGTGCTGGTTCTTCATGGGTGACTGGAGCGGCAGCAGGCGGTAGAGGTTCTGCGAGATGTTGGTGGTGCTGTGGCGGTCGAACACATAGTGGACCACATCCCCGGCTTTCAAGGTCCCCTTCAGGATGGAGATGTCTCTCTCCGGGTCCAGGAATCTCAGGATGTTCTTCCTGGAAACAGGAAGTGTCACGAGTGGTCCTTTAACGGGTCGGATTGAACGTTTTTTTGTGCTTCTACCTGATGATGTTGGAGAGGGTTCTGTTGAAGGTCCAGTTTCCAGATGAAAGATAGGAACTTTTAAAAATAGGATGAACTGTTGCTTCTTTGGTAGCTCTCGTCAGAGTAGGAGGATACGTGTGAGCGGAGGCTTTTCTAGGAAAATGAAGGAACAAAAAATCACATCAAGAACAAGGCACTTCAACTTCCTGTAACATGTGTGACGCTAAATCCATATGAGTGGTCGTCTGTCTGCATGTGTCCTGTGATTGACAGTCGCCAAAAGTAGCTGGAAAGAAAATGAACGGATGGAGAGAGTCATGGAATTGAGTGGCTGTAATACTTGGAAAAGATCCAGGGGTCAATATTTAATTCCTCATTCTTGCATAGATGCACCATTAGATATTATACCGCGAAGGATAATATATTTTGAACAGCTTAATAATTTAGATTTGTGGACATGTTTCACAATTGAATTGCTCTAACAATTTTATAAACTGTTTGATTTTACATGAATACATTTTATTCTACTCAATATTAATGAATTATTATGTATTTTATTTTTATAAATGAAAAATGCAACTTCTCATATTTTATGTATTTTATTTTGATAATCTAATTTTATTTAACCCTTCTGTTATCTCAGGGTCAGCACAAGGGATGAAACAATAACATTTGTTTTCGGGGACTCCTTGACGCTGAGATAACACAAGGGTTAATGTGTAATGTGCGGTAAAGTCTTAAACGGTTAGTTTAATTGACAAGATATGAGCACACGACATCATTGATGTTGAGGGAAGACAGAATGTATACTGTACATGTATTTATTTAAAAAATAAAGACATTGTCACGCTAATGATAACATTTGGTTAAATAATAACATTGATTTTATTTATAACTTTAAGTACAACAGTTTGGTTTTGTGTCCCTCCTTTTGTAAAGCATTCTCATTTCTTTTTCATTATAAATAGAGATTATTATTATTATCACAGCCATGTTATAAATAAAGTTATATTCATTTACAAAGAAACAGTTTTAGGTGTGATTCAAGTATAATTAAACTTAATTATATTGTAGTTTACTTAATTATACATTATGGAAAAAGGGAAAGAAAGCATTCAAATATGAATCTTGGACATTCTCTTGGGTACAACTAAAACATTCACATTTATTTTGTTATTACAAATAAAACTAACTTACTTACCTACTATTATTAGCCATGCCAAGAGTACAGTTTTATTATATTTTTTTGTACTATTTATTTCCGAATAAACCGTTTTAAGTGTGATTTAAATCTAATTTTACTTTATAGTCTAAACATGATAGAAAAAAAGAAAAGTAAGCTTCTTAGCATCAATGCTACAACAATAGCTATCATTAGCATCATGGCCATGTTTGTGTTAGCAAAAAAATAATCTTAGACATTCTCTTCGATATAACTTAAGAATAATGCGACGCATAAAGTTGTGTTCTATTTATCTAAAAGAAACAGTTTTAAGTGTAGTTATTCTTTATAGTGTGAATATTATTGGAAAAGGGAAAGTCAATTTAAGTACCTACTCTTGTTAGCGGCAATGCTACAAAGATTTTTAGCATGCATTAAAAAAAGAATGGTGGGTATAACTTAATCACTCCCTTTTCGTTTTTCTTATTCATTCAAGAGAAAATCAAGTTTTATTTATTGTTTGAACTTTATGGGAAAGTAAATTAAAGTACCTACTATTGTTAGCTTCTTAACTGCGATGCTAAAGAAGCAACAACAAGTTTAGCTATTATTAGCTTCCTGGAAATGTTTATGCTAGCAAGCATCATTGGACATTCTCTAAGGTACAACTAAATTAGACTTTATACGATGATTCACTTTTATTATAGTGTCATTTTCTCTCACCCTTGTCGCAGCTATTTGTAAAGAATGTAAGTGAAAATAATGTCCAGTGCTGACGTTTAAAGAGCCTTTTGATGACTAGCTGGGAGGAAATCGGAGCATAAACTCTAAAACACTCGAAACAAAAAGCATGGATGTCTCTGGAGCATGATTACTCAGATCAGAAGTGACCTCCTCCATCAGAAGATCAATACTTCCACCCTGAGAGCTTTGTGCACCGGAAGATGAGAAGAAAAAAGGATGAAAACTACATTCGTTGTGATAATTGGAACCTCATTTTTTTTTTTTTTTGTCCGTGATGAGTAAAAGCTGCTGAATAATTCCCCGCGTTTTCAGCGAACAGATGTTTCCTCTCGCTCTGATTGATCGTCTCCTTCGCCGCTTGGTTCGCTCTGTTTTAAGATCAATTGAAGGTGAAATGTGTGCACGCCGGTATTTTTGGACGCGGAACCCATTTCCTGACGTAATGAGGAGAAACGTGGAGCAATTAAGCAGGAAGTGGGACTCGTTGTAACCTGTTGTTTGCGCCGACACGGATCCAGATCACAGTCGATGTGAGCATTGGACGTAACCTTCTTTCTTAATGAGGGGGAACCTGAATAATACATTAACAATGCTTTATCATTTCACTGTGACACAGATAACAACTAATATTTCTTACAAGACCAAATCACTTTTATGCTCCTTTCCCCCCTGCAAATTTGTGTAGGGAGTACAAGATCTTTTCTGATTAAATAAATGTATACTTTGTCAAATTGTTTTAAACCCAGGAGTATTAAAAAGCTACTTAACACAATCTTAATTGGCTTATTCAACCACGACTGTCATCTATATTATTCGATTTTAAAACAACAATCCACAAAATTTGGCTTTTAAAACACACAAAAAGTACTTTCTATTATCTTATTTACCTGCATAAGCTTTAAAAAACAATGTAGTACTTGAACTATATTTCCCTCCTACCCTGTTAGCGTTTAGCATACTATTAGCTAAGCAGTATTAGGAGCAACTTGCCAATACTAAACAATTTTAAGATTACATATCTTGTTAAAATTTTTAGTTTTTTACTTTGTTTCTTTTTTAGCATGTTGTTAGTAATTAGCTAAAGTTACCAGCGTTTACTGAAAAAGAGCTGGGTTTTCCATTACATTTAGCATAGTATAAGCTAAGCAGTATTATGGGCTAAAACTTGCCAACAACTAAATTATTTTAAGATTAAATATCTTGTTTGCAGGTCAATTCATCGTGTTTGTTATAACTTTATATCTGTTATTTTTTACTTTGTTTCTTTTTTAGCATGTTATTAGCAATTGGCTAAAGTTACCCGTGTTTACTAAATAAGGGCTAGGTTTTCCATTGCAATTATTTTTTAGAATAATGTGTGTTATAATGATTTCCTTTCAGTTGTTTTAAGCAGGAGCCTTGTTACTCTCCAGAAACCTTATCGATCGATGATCAAGTCTAACGTAGCAAATCAATAGAATTTTTTTATGACGCTGAGAAAAGTCAAGGTCTTCTTCTGTTCGCACGTATTGTGCCGTTCTATTTCAGAGTAAACAATAAACCATCTGTAAGTGTAATCACAAGAAGTAAATGGCACATTGTGCAACATATTTCAAGACTGAAAACGTCTCTTCATGAAACCACAAGAACCATTTTTGCAACAATTGAGAGGTGATTTCAAAATTCAATCATTTCTATTCACATACCTTTGTTGCTACAATAAGATTTAATGCAATTCCAAGTGAGACCACAGTCTGTGTCTGGCTGTGAGGAGGTTGCAGTGACTCTTGTTTGCCTTTGTTTTAAGGGTATCGTGGCAGCTGAAGGCTATCCTAGCTACCAAGGGCGAATCCTGGAGATATAATCAGTCAATCACATGGCAAACCAATTTTTACAATGTCTGTTGGCAATTATAAAAAACTAAACTTATCGTGACATATCGTGTTGAGCTCAAATCTGGCTCACCAGGTGCTGTTGTGTGGCCCGGCTGAATGGTTTGTTCAAAATCAACTCGAAGGAACATATATATGTGTTGCTATGGCGACCTAAAAAGATGCCAGTGTTAGAGACGAGATTAAGGTAAATACGTTTTTCTAGGTCAGCAATTGTACAGAGACGTCCCATAAGAGTAAAACTGATGTTGAAGGAAAGACATTTGATGGGATAACAATGATTGCTCACAGATCCTTTCATAGACAGTTCTTTAAATATCCTTTGTGTTTTTCTTTTTCTTTAACCTACAACTAACCTACAACCTTTGACCACAACTAGCACCTTTTTTTTTTTTAAACTAGCTAAGCTGCAAATAAATTAATAAAATCAAGTTGATCATCAGATGTCACGTAATGAAACAGTGACTTTATAACACGAAGGCAATGTAATAATACTTTTATATTTAAAATGACATAGGATCAAAGGCAAATTCTAAATAATTACATTTTTGGTGAACATTTTGAAGGTGTTCTATATGAGACTTCTATATAGATAAATAGTAGTGATGGTCTGATGAAGCTTCATGAAGCAGTGTCATGTTGTTTACAGGTCAGTAGGTGGCACCATCAGTTTAAAAATGATGTAAAGTTTCATCAGAACAGGTGTTTAAAACAAAGGAAAATAGTGCAGAGACCGCCATCTAGTGGAGTCTGAACATAATGACACTGCTTCATGAAGCTTCATCCCACCATCACTAATAAATAGTCCTTTCCTTTCTAGAACATGACGTTTCTTTTGAGAAATTGTGTCTTTACATCGACATCAAAACATATATTTTATAATTCTCATCACTTTTTCATTAACAGTTTGGATTGTGGACCAGACACAGGAGAGGCAGCTCCAGCACTGTTCTTATTGGATCAAGTACATTTATGCAGCAGCAGAAAATTGGTTTTGAGGTTCTTTTCCCAAAACGCATCACAGACCAATATGTCCTCATTATGAGCAGGCACGTCTGGGTAACTGCATTGAGAACCTGGAGGTGTGAAATATGAGAGAGATCCACTCAAGAATGTTGATAAAGATGGATTATAGTCTTGCCTTTATGTGCTTCTACTGTATAGAAATACACTATTGATGCAGCTTTGGAGCCCCTGGAGTCAGGATGAGACGTTTAAGGGCTTCAGGTTCCACACTCTTGAAGTGGGAAATGCAATGTCTGTTGCAAGACAAACACCAGAACCCCCCTGAGATCTGCTGAACCCCCTCATCCTTTTTTTTTTTAACTTCTTCGTTTGGACCCCCCATGAAAAAGACAGACGGTACTCACGCCGGTTCTTCCTCCACTTCCACGATGTCATCAATGATCAGAACCAGGACCAGCAACGTGACGAGGGCGAACAGCAGCGTCCTGGGGACCATGTTTCTCTTCTTATTCTTCTTCTTCTCTTTCATTCACCGCCAACCCTCTGTCCATTCACACCCGCGCCTTCATTTCTTTTGTTCTGATCCCCGGGACTGAGGGGCTTCCATTGCCCGGACCGAGGGTCTTGTCCCGCCTCCCTCTGTGCAGGAGCGAAGATCCAGCGTGTGTTTCCCCGGCAGAGAGACGCCGCAGCTCTGCTCGCTGCTCGCAGTATTCCCCAGTCAAACTTTGGAAGCACCTTCATCCAGCCATGAGAGCGGCTTGACTCGGTTCTTAAAGGGACAGAACCTTCAAGTCTCTCCCCCCCGCCCCCCTGCTCCAGGTGAGGGGGCTCGAACGTATGAAGCTTTTCTTCTAATATCTTTTTACAAATATATTTCTTACTCGTCAAAAATATATAGTGCAACTGATGTAAGTAAGTAATTTGTATTTATAGAGCGCTTTTCCAGACCAGGGTCACAAAGCGCTTAAACAATCAAAACAATATTATATAAAGTATATACTTTAAAGGTCAAGATAACACTGAGAAACAACACAGGAGTTCCAGAAAATCAAGGAAAAGCCTGCATGAATAAAAATGTTCTTAAGATGTTTTCACAGACCTCGGAGCCCGAGCTGGAGTGTAAATCCGGATTAGATCACTGATGGAAGGTCTGACCATGAATAGTTCTGAAAGCAAGAACCAGAATTTTAAAGTTGATCCTGAAAGAAACTGGCAGCCAGTGAAGCGTTTTAAGGATCGGAGAAATGTGAGTTCTTCTACTTGAGCGGGTCAGAATTCTCGCTGCAGGCGAGACAGATCCTTCTTGTTAAGACATGAAAACAAACTGTTGCAGTAGTCCAGGCGAGAAGACACAAACGCATGGATTACAAGCTCCAGATCATGTTGTGACAATATTTTCCTAAGTTTAGAGATTTTTATCAGTTGAAGGAAACAGTTTCTGGTCAGTTTTCTGCAGTGATTTAAGTGTACATTTGAGTGGGTCTTAAATAGATCTTGGACTTCTATTGTACTGATGTGTCTGTTTGTACAAAACTCTCTTTTAATTAACATATATATCACAGTGGAGACTGGAATTGTTGGCTTGTTCAAAAATTTAATTTCAAATTTGTGCAGACCTGAAAAAATTTTGGTGAACTATACTTTCTTTTTGCCTACATAGCAAATGTTTTAATATTTTTCAGCAAGTCAGTTACAAAGGTGTACATTATAATAAATTAGGTTAAGTTTGATATCAAATAGTTTCGTTTTGAATGTTATATTATTTTGTATTCTGCATTGTTGAAATGATAGTAGTAATAATGATATAATAATGATGATATAATTATTATGATGTATATTAACGTATATAAAACCCTCCAGAATCACTAAGTGCTTTACATAAGAAAAGACAACAACAACCATGACTAAGGTTAAAAACTGCAGTAAATATACAGTACAAAACATTGTTATGATAATTATCAATGCTTAGCTAAGTGATAGTTCACCTAAAAGATTGTTCTGGTAGAATTCTAATCTCTACTAGGAGAATCTGGAATTCTCCTAGAAGAGATTAGAATCCCGATTAACTAGAAGAATTCCAATCTCAACTTGTAGAGTTCTGGACTCTCCTGGATTTCAGTCTCCACTTTTTCTTGAAATTGGTCCAACACGAAGGTTAGTCACGCAGAGTCATCAATCCAGGAAGTCTCCACGTCCAAGGGACCTGTGTATAAACAAAGCGGGACGTGATTACAGCTGGCTGGAGGAGGAGTGAAGCCCATTATTACAGTCATTATGGTCTTCTCACTCGTAACCTCTTGTTCGCCGAGATTTCAGACGTGGGAGAACTTTATTAAGTATTAACTTGAAAACATTGTCATGATTGAAAAGGAAGTTCAATTAAAACTTGATGACTTCACACCACTTACAATCCCGATTATGGAATATTCACCAATACAAATTTTGTTAATAAACATTATTCAAACACTCAAGCGAAGCGAGATCCTGGCAATGGTCTGTAAATTCAACTCCATAGGAAAGACCTCGGACTATACTACAAATATAATAATCCCAGATTAACTGTGTCTTCATATATACTTACTTTTAGCATTGTCATGATGGAGAATGTCATGCATTTGTGCTCGGCATAAATTTATATCTTGGTCCTCTACATGTCAATGAAGTATAAAAATAGAGCGCCAGAACAATGGAAATATTGGCAGCACTTAAAAAAACGAACACTTAACTTCACAAAAATATCTAAATGTGTTAGGTTAGAATCTGACTTAATTTTACTTAAACAATCAAAAGAAATCAGATCTGGTTTAACCTGTTATATCAGGGTCAAGGTGACCCGGAAACCCGAAAACAATGTGTTCGTGGTATCCCTTATGTCGTGTCTGGGTAAAGGTTGAAAACACACATTTTACTTGTATACACGTAAGAGAGAAGAACACAGAGTTTTCATCTCGTCCGTCTGAATCCTTTCCAAGCCGTTCATTATTATCATTAACTCCAACAGTCTCCCAACAATGGCAAGGGTTGGACAAGGTTATCATCCTCAAGGTCAGAGGGGGCGTTTACTCGTCACAGTCCAGTTCCAGACGTGGCGTGACGATGACATGCAGTGATGGAAATACCAGCAATGACACAATTATATTAATGTTAATATGTGGTTAATTTAATTTGATAAACACATTCCATCAAAAAGCGTTGTCTCCTCCTGAGTTAGTGTGTAGTATTCCATAACCACCATTTATGGCAATTCCAAAACTACTTTTGAAGACGTTTGTGCTTCAGAATCATTCACCTGTAAATGAGGACACGAGGCAGGTAGACTATGTAGGATGATAAAGACATGTCTTCTCATCTAATGTATCTATTACTTTTTTTGTATCCCTCTGCTTTTAACACAAAAACATCTCAAGTCAAACCAGCGTGTTCTCTTTCATCACCTTCAAGAGTTCCACTGACACCGTGTACTTTCTGATGAAATTGGGGTTAAGCTTGTGTGAACCACATGTGGCCCCGTTTCTTGCTAACTGGAGCATCTTTTTATAGCTCACTGGAAGCGCAATACGCTGACAAATAGCTCTGGGATTGAAGACGTTTCGGAAAAAGAAACGTGAAACATTTCTCAATCACCCCGATTCTTTCAAACGCTGGACGACTTTTGGGACTTTTTACAGGGAAAACAGAGAGTGACACATGAGGGTGAAATAATGAGAGGAAGCGGAGGACTCATGGGGTTTTTTCCTTTTTTCGGAAATCAACTCTGAAACCTGCTGGATATTCACAAGAATAATGTGAGAGAACGAGGATGGTGTCTGTCTTGTTAACGCGTCTGAGTATAGAAGGTGACGCTGATGTCCACATCTTCCTGAGCTATAAATAAACTCCCATCACCTGCAACCAGCCTCATATTTGTAGGCTTCATTTACATTTCCAGCACGCCACCCTTCTTTCTCTGAAATGTTTTCTTTCGGACCCCCGGTGCGGCAGCAGGAATCTGGGAAATCAGTCGAGAATCGCCGCACGGCTCCCTCTAGTTGAATGCAGGATTAAGGAGCTGGATTCGCCCTCACTCTTGACATTCAAAGGGTTTTTTGTCAAAATGGCAGCGCAGCCGTCAGTTCTGGTATCATTTTCCGCTCCCTCATCAGCAGCCTGGACGGTCCAGCGATGATGGATTATCAACAGAACCAAACGGGTCTACTGAGAATTGATTAAAAAAAAAGGTGTGTGTGAAAACACACTCTGATAAATTGGGCGGGTGAAAACCAAGGGAAGAGCTTAGACCCATTACTTAAGATGAGATGTTCCCCAGTCAGAGTGTTGAGGTATCTTCTTGCTAGAGTTGTGCAAGAAAATTCAAAATAAGTCTCTCTCTCTATATACAGTATATATATATTAAAGTCCATAGTAAACTCTAATCTTCCTCTGGTGCTAATACAGGTGGTATTTCGTTCAGCCAATCAGTGACCAGGATACTCAACAGGGATTGTTTCATACAACCAATAATTTCAACTTTTTAAATTTCAAATTTCAACTTCAAAACAACAACAAATCATTAAACACGACAGGCTCTTAACTATGATAAATAACAGTTTAATTAAATCAAATACACAAGAGAAATAAATGTCGTGAGTCAGCAAATATTCAACTAGGTTATACTGCAACAATTTTCTATTTTTGTATCCGGATTATTTCATGAGTTCTTGACAAATGATGACTCAAACCAATCACGGAGCCAAGACTCCAAGCAGGCGGGTTCGCATACTGTGGTTTATCTGCTCAGTGAAGTGAAAGGACGTTTTAAACCGAAGGCTAGCTTAGCTAGTTGATAACAGTACTAGCAGCAGTATCTCTGAGGGAAAACACAAAACCGAAACACTCACTTGTATACAGCTCTAATCAAATCTAACTATCATATCATTTCTCATTTAAAATTAAGGACATCATTTAGGTCTTTGTGATTTTATTTATACATAGTATTTTCTCAGTTTTTTCTTCAGGACGTGACCTTCTAATATAAAAGTAGGGATATTTCGGAGGAGTGGTAACTTTTAGATCCATGCAGGAGACTTCAAAAGTTGTATTCAAATATTCCGTTTAGCAGTTAGTATTTGATTTATAGTTTTAAGCAGCTAGAAGAGTTGACAGCTGGTCGTGATTGTATGACTCACCAATAATATTTAGCTATATTTCTTCACCTTTTTGAATATGGAATTAAATTAATATTATTTTGAATTTTAGGAAGAAGAAGGTGAAAATTAAAACATTTATTTCCATTTATAATCCTACAATTGATTCTGAATAATATGGCACTCCTATTTCAGAGCGAGAATTCTGAGCTGCTCTAGTAGAAGAACTCACATTTCTCCGATCCTTAAATCTCTGCAATGGCTGCTAGTTTCTTTTAGGATCCATTTTAAAATTCTAGTTCTTACTTTCAGAACTATTCATGGTCAGACTCCGTCTACCATCAGTGATCTGATCCAGCCTTACACCCCAGCTCGGGCTCTGAGGTCTGTGGATCAGAATCTACTTATGGTCCCTTGAACACGCTTTCGGACCAGAGGAGAGAAATCCTTCCAGACTGTTGCTCCTAAGCTTTGGAACGATCTTCCTCTCCCTCTGTGGTTGATGATCTACTGACTCACTCTTAACTTGCCTAGAGTAACAAGCAAATCTCATGAGGGAGAAAGTACAGCTTTTTCTCTTAATAAAAACACCTTTCAGACGGTAATAATCTAAATAACATTTAGTTTTCTTATGTTTACTTTGATCTATGCTCAGTGGTTAGGTACCCAGGATGTGTTAGTAAACCTAAAGTAAACCCAAAAATGTGCAAACTCTACATCTACAAACAGTTTTATTTGATGACCTTCGCAGAGTTTCCGTCGCTGTCAGCACATTTATGGACATTTGATGCAAATTCAGAATGTTTTGATTTACATATAAATCGCAGACTGGATCCGCTGTGAGGAACATTTGCATGATGGACGCCAAACACTTTTGACCTCGTGGAAGACGAAACACATCGAGAAAGATGAGAAAAAAAAAACAAGAACAAATGTGGATTTCCTGAAAAATAATTTATTTCCAGAATAAAATAAATGATATGTTGCGATACAAAAAGTGTAAGAAAAAAAGGGACGTAACTGTAACTGCAGAGTGACCAGTGGAAGCCACGTGATCCCGCTATCTTGAAATACACAAACCATAAGTATACATAAGACCTCGAACACACACGGTGTTCCGGACTATCCCAGTTATGCAGCACGCTACTTTCACTGCAAATAATCGTCCCAAACTGAAAAACATTGACATGAATTATTACCCAAATCTTCTCCAAATGGAGTCTAATAAAACATTCTGGGCCAAACGACACCAATATATTACTCCTAATCTTTGCCCCGAACACAAAAAATATACCTCTCTCCGCAGACATGAAACGTATTCCCTTGTTAAGACAACACAGGCTGAAACAAAGACTAGAGAAGAAGACAGATATGAATTGCACCTTTGCATCTAACAGACCTGCGTCTAGTCTAAGCGTCGACTACGATCCAGCGACGCTCGAGTCAACAGTGCCGAGCATTAAAAACCACAATCCTGTCTTCTGGAACTTTTTGGAAAAAGCGTCTCAACAGGCCACGACCGTGTGGTGGATCTCCTCTCGCTGCCTGCTGTAGTTCTAGGCAACCTTCAAATAAATAAAGACACTTTTGTCTTCTTATAAAGAGGGTCAGGACACACAGTGCACTGACTTGACGGGTCTAAAAAAATATGGCAACTATTAGTGACGCCTCCGTCTAAAACCTGAACGTTTGGTCTCCTCGAGGAGCAGGAGGTCCGAATAACGTCGATGGACCCTTCCAACAGTCTTTTCCTCCGCTCCTATAAAACGGACTCCATGTTTTCGCAAACTTCGTGGTCCTCTAGGTTATAAATAAACTTGGTTCTGTCCGCCTGCTTGGGTCCGTCCGTCAGCGAGGGGAAGAACTCAGTCTGCGTCATGTGACCCTCATTGTTTTTGATGTACTTCTGGTAGTTCCGGCGTAAACAGTACCACGTGGTGGTGTAGAGGAGGAAGGCCACGCCCTTCAGGATGATGGCCAGGCTCACGTAGAGGTGCCGGTACCTCACGTTGTCGTAGAGCAGGCAGGCGCCCTTGTCGCCGCAGTCCGAGCTCCAGAAAAGGCAGGTGGAGTCGATGGCGGCGCCGAAGATCAGCGGAGGAGGGATGAAGCCTGGAGGACAGAAGGGAAGATTCAGTGACCTCTAGTGGCCAATCAAAGAGCATCTTAAATCAATTTACAAGTATAAACGTCTATAAGGGCTTTATAGGGGCTTTTAATCGTAAGAAAAACGTTTGTAATGACAAACAAGTATTAGCTTGTCTTCAAATGACTTTGTTTGTCATGTTTTAGCTTGTTAGCTTGCAGCATGCTAACGCTAATGTGCCATTTCTTAACATTTGAAAATGTATATTATATATTCTTGTATAACTATACTACTATAAATATGCTTACAAATTATGCTATGCTAATTGCTAATACACATTTAAACTTATTCCCTCAAACTACACTTTTTAAAAAAAAATCTATTTCAAAGTTTAAAGTGAAGCTCCATCATCAAAGAGGCATATTAGATTGTTCCCTATGATACATTGGGGATTACATTTATAATCTCCTTTTGTTAGAAAGTATCTACATACACTGCCATCTAGTGGTGGGAGGCTGTCAATAAAATGGATCGTGTTATCACGTTCCTTAAACGAAAAACTCAAATATTTTTGTGCGTCACCTAATGTGAGTGTGTTTAAAATTTACATGTTTAAAAATAAAAATAATTCAAAAATGCAATAAATAGCTTCTGACTTCACTGCTTTTTAATATTTAAATACAATAAAACAACTAACAATGAATTGAATTCCAAAAATTAGTAAAGAAAAAAAAGGAAACCTCATAAGAATTACATAGAAATTGTGTAAATGTTGCTTTAGAGCTGAATATGTGGTTGACAGGCAGAAACTCACCGAGGAGTCGCAGCAGCAGGAACAGAACTCCGAGGGCGTATGACTTGAGCTCCGGGCTGACAGTCCTGTGGCAGAAACACATGTCAACAGTCGCTCATATGCTCGCTCACACATCACCGCGGGTCCTGGCCCGACTTCCAACGATAAAACCCACCGGATCAGGATGATGACCGAGGGGGTCTGGGCCATGGCGCCCACCAGGCTGCAGGCACAGATCACACACAGGAAGATGAGAAAAGACTCCTGGCAGCCTGGAGTTGGACATTTTCCTGGGTCGGCTCTGGCGGACTCGCTATCCGGAGATATACAGCTGCACCCGGTCAGACTCTGATAAGGGGAACAACACAAAGTGGGATTAAAAAAAAACAACAGGTTAGTTTTTGTTATCGAATAATTAAAACTAAGAAATAGATTTAGTTTTTTATAAATTATTATTCTTTGGAAATTATATTCTTACTCCAATTCATCTTTTTTTTTCAAAATTAAACATTTTTTTTTAAATTGGTAGCATTTTAAATTCCATATAAAAATGTTAGTATAATAAAGCCACCGTCATTGCCTAAAAGTTCCATCAAGTAGCTCTGTAATCTTTTGGTTTCGTTCATTTTTAAAATATATATATTTTTTAAATTAAATAAATAACAAACAAAACAATTCAACCATTAATATACAAATTATTCAATTTAATTAAACGCTTAAAAAAAGCAACAACATTTCAATAATAAAACTCAAAGTTTCAACATTTTCAATGTTAAATCCAACCATTGAAATATTTAATGGCACTGATTAACTTCCATATACTATAAAAAGTACATTAGCTAAATAGTGGATCATTTAATGAACAAACATGAATCAAAGTGTTGTCATGGGACAAATCATCTTTCTTTTTTACTACTTTAGGTATTTTTTATACTGTTTTACTATTTAAAGTAACTATTTATAACCACTATTTATTACTTTACTGTATAAATTATGTGTAATAGTGAAAGCAAAATCTTAAAATATATTTCTTATATTCTCATAAAGATTCTATTTCACGGGTTTCATCGGTTTAATGCAATACCATTCACTTACCCGTAGAGGGCAGTGTTTCATTATTCAGGATATTTAACCACATATAACTTTAAAGGAAAAAATAATACACTTTATCTTTATGACTGATTCTCTCATTTCAAACTAACTTGGAAGCTGGAGGTCGGGACGCTGTTGGAGTGAGTGCAGCCGGCGAAGCAGGCCGACAGGTAGGTGACCCCGTTGGAACCACAGACGGGGCTGATGGTGGAGGTGGAGCAGTTGCAGTGGCTGATGCACTTGGCTTCGGGTACCTCGCCCACACGCAGCGTGCTGGGAAGAGACAAGGACGAGGTCACGTATGTTTTAAAGGCCGTCATTCAGAAAGAAGTTGAAAAACAGGATCAGACCACTCCAGTGAATAAGACAGATTTTTGAAGCATCATTAACCGAAAAACCAACTTGCCCGAAACAGCTAAAAACGTACACACACCTTGTTAAAAAATGTTTTATTTTTGCTTAATAAAATAAATATATTTGCAAAGCTTACTCTTTAAACATGTTTTAATCGTAATGTTTATTTCTGTCTCGGTGCTGTGAGGAAAATTTAGAATTTATTTTACAATACAAAGTGTTATTTTCCTTCTAGACCAGACCCATCGCCCCGAAATCCACAAGTGGCTCCATCGAGAAATTCAAGTTCAGATGAGAAAATAATAATTATAATGTAATAACATTTAAATGAAACTTGTTTTAAAGTTAAAAAGAAACAACATTTTTTTGAAGATTCAAACAGACCTAAACTACATTTTTACGCAATAAAAACCTTTCTTTTTTAAAAACATTTATTTTCTCTTAAGCTGGTATTTTGATTTGTTTATTGAATTTGTTTACTAGAATTTATCTTAGCGTCAGCTTTTCAATCAAACTGATTTTGCGGCTGTGAGTGAGTTTTAAGTTTGGAACAACTAAACGGCTCTTTAACGAAGAAGTCGCAGCGAGGAGTAATATCGTAGTACAAGTACATTTTTACGCTCCTCTTTCCCTTTTTTAGTCACTTACATCCAACAAAGACAGGGTTAACTAGAAACATCTGTTCTCCAGTAAATCCAATTCCTGTCGTGTCTTGTCAGCAGAGCAACAGGAGGACGCTTCAGGAATTTTAAAAGACGGATACAAGCGTATTTGAATTCAGGAAATAAAGCCGGTGTGTTCCAGAAGCTGCCGGGAGAATATTTATCGCAGCGTTTTCATTTTCTGCCGTTGACCTCGACGGAAAGTGGGTCAGAACCGGCTTTACCGCCGAGCGCTCAGAGTCATATCAATACATTTATTTTAACACCTCGGTTTGCTTGAACGTCGATCTGCCGCTTTCAAAGGTCATGAAGGGAGCAGAACGTTTATAAATGGTTATTGATGCGTGGACGTCTAAAACATTTGAACCCTCGGCGTCCAAGAGTTATGTTACATATACAAAACAACAAAGACGTTTTTTCAACATTATTTTACTTATGATGTTTTTCTTTATCATGTATAAATAATATCGAATATATAGAAGATAAACTTGAATAAGAATTACATAATATAATCCCATGTCTAATTAAGTAAGTAAGTAATTTTTATTTGTATAGCGCTTTTCCAGACCAGGGTCACAAAGCGCTTAAACAATCAAAACAATATTCAATAAAGTATATATTTTAAAGATCAAGATAAAACTGATAACACAACAGGAGTTCCAGAAAAATCAAGGAAAAGCAGATCCATCAAGCGCGAAGAGAGAGGAAGATCGTTCCAAAGCTTAGGAGCAATTAAATATGATTCATAATATACTGTATAAATACATGTACTTTTATTTTTCTATCAATTCACCAAATGTTTATTTCACTAGTATTTCTTAATTTAATTTAAATTTCACATATGATTTAATAAACGTTTTTTAAACTATTAAAATGATTGTAATCTGTAATTTTCATTATGCGTTCTTTGTCCAGTAGGTGTCAGCAGTGAGCATCAGTGGAGTTCTCAATGCCCTTCGCTTGAGTTTGTTAAATGAGTTCCTCGACCAGAGGTGTTTTACCTGTTTGCATATGGGACGGTGACTCCGGCCACTGGACCCGTGTCACAACCCAGGAAGAGGAAGGAGACGTAGCAGGCGGTGGAGATCAGGTTGACCAGCATGGCCATGCGGATGGCTCCGAGGGCCGACAGGTTGAGTTTCTTCACCAGCAGGCCTCCCATGAAGATGCCCAGACACGCGCAGGGGATGGCGGTCATGCCTGGAAGTCCGAAAAGTTTTTTTAACCGTGAGTCTCGGGTCGGTGTGTGCACTCGTCGATACGGGTACGAACCTAAGAGCTGGTTGGCCGAGGTGGTGGTCAGGTTGAACTGCTGCTCCAGGTACTTGCCCAAGAACGCTGCGAATCCGGCGACGACTGCGATCTCCATGCACGCCGCCAGGATGATGCAGGAGAACACAGGGTTGGAGAGAAGGTGCTTGGTCACTTTGGGGATCACTGGTGGAGAAGAGGAGATTAAAAAACGTGGTTAACTCAAAAGTAAACATGATTTACTACTTTAACACTCGTAACAATATGTACATTTCTGAAAAAGAAAAGTAAGAATATAAGTACATTGGAAGTCAACAACGTGTGGGCATCATTTCATTTTGGCTTCTAAAAACTTTATTTTGTACTTGAGTCTTTACTATTTCAGTTACTTACACATTCAAGTCAAGTCAAGTTCTTTTATTGTCAAATATGCATGTATTCAGACCTAGAGTATACATTAAATTGTGGTCCTCTCTGACCCACGATGCAAAACATGAAAACGTAACAGAAGGCATTAAACACTTAAAACAATCAAAGACTTAACAATTAAAGACTTAAACCGACATTAATTAAGACATTCAAGAAAATAAATAACCACATTAATCTTATGAAATAAAATACTTTGTAATAAAAACATTTTCTTTCCTTTTGTGGAAATGCACATCTTAAGTAGAAAAATATATTATAAGACAGTTTAATGTCTTATTAAATTTTATTTACATCATTAATATAAACGTGTATGTATTTATCTAGTTATATCAATTCACAATTTTGTTTATTTTACCATTATTTCTTAACGAAACAAAAGAAAATGATTAAATAATAAGACAATTATATGAGCCAAAGTTTTATTCAGAGTCATTATATTATGATATGCACATGTAAAAGTATGTTGTACTGCAGTTTGCAGCAAAAATACTGTACACTTTTAAATAATAAAACAGAGATAAAAAAAACTGTGCTGCGTTCAAAGACACCTTTATAAATAATTAGGTTAATTAGAACTTTATTTAAAATGTTTTTTTTCCAATTAGACACAGCAATACAAAAAATAAAAATAAAAACAAGAACAAAGAGAAATAAAAAGCAAGAACAAGATGACACGATCTAAGTCTAAAGATAAAGAACATAGGGAACAAATCAGTTTTCTATCATGATTTATCTTAATCATTATCATTATATTTATATGATGAAAATTCAATTTATTCACATACAGTAAAGATCTTTACACAATATTAAGCTAGTTGTGCTAAATTAATTGTTTTTACTATCTTTTTTTACATGTATTTCCCCCGTAACTTGTCGCTTATCACCACAAGGGGGCGCACTGACTATTTCAGAAACGTCCTGAAGGATGGAAGTGAGGCAACTATGGAAAAAAAAAGAAGAATAAAGCCACCTCTGATGTTGTCGCACATACAAACGTACATGTCACTCAACAGAACCCGTTTATTACATGTTTTTCATGCCTTTGACAAGAAGCTCACCTTTGAGTTGTTCACAGCAGGTGCCGCTGTTGAGCGGCTCGTGGCTGATCAGGACTCCGTTACTGGGCTTTGGACTTTGAGAGTCCCGGCTGAGAGCAGGGGGGGGCAGCATGACCTGCTCGCTCTCCACCCCGTCCTCCCTCTCGACGGGCAGCGACTGAGGGAAGCCGAACATGAAGAGAGACGAGCAGAAGAGTAAGGCACCGCACAGGAGGAAGCCGGCCCACCACGCCCCGATCCACTGCGGGTCGTCCGGGCTGATCCCCAGTTTACCTGAGAGTCGTGGGGGAGGTTAAGCGGAACCTGTTAGAAGAGAACGCCAAGGTCGTCACTGAGCGATCTGGACTCACTGGTGTCGATGAAGATGAAGTCCACGTATAACTTGGTGCAGAGCGAGCCCAGGATGAAGCCGCAGGCCGGACCGAACACCAGCGTGGAAAATAAGATGCCTGCACGAGAAACGAATGCACGTCACGAACACGATCTTTACGTAGCAAAGTCTCACAAAAACAACTGGTGATGCAAAAACAGCAGAAGTTGCCGCCATGTTTACCTGCATGTGATGCTAACACACAGAAGATGCACAACTAGCTCATAGAATCTGAGTTAAACAGTTCATTCTCTCAGGTAAAATACATTAAAATTAACATTATTTGTTCACTGCAGTTTTTGGTAAGAGCCATGCTAGCTTTTTAAAACACAATGCTTACACAAAGAAAGTTATACAACTAGCTCATAGAATCAGAGAAAAACAGTATATTCTCTCAGGTGAAACACATTAAACTTAAAACTAAAATAAACAAACATTATTTGTTTACTGCAGTTTTTGGTAAGACACTAAGCTAGAAAGAGCCATGCTAGGTTTTTGAAAAACGATGCTTACACAAAGAAAGTTATACAACTGGCTCATAGAATCAGAGAAAAACAGTACATATATCTCAGGTATAATACATTAAACTTAAAACTAAAATAAACAAACGTTATTTGTTTACTGCAGTTTTTGGTAAGATGCTAAGCTAGCAAGAGCCATGCTAGCTTTTTGAAACACAATGCTTACACAAAGAAAGTTATACAACTAGCTCATAGAATCAGAGAAAAACAGTATATTCTCTCAGGTGAAACACATTAAACTTAAAACTAAAATAAACAAACATTATTTGTTTACTGCAGTTTTTGGTAAGACACTAAGCTAGAAAGAGCCATGCTAGGTTTTTGAAAAACGATGCTTACACAAAGAAAGTTATACAACTGGCTCATAGAATCAGAGAAAAACAGTACATATATCTCAGGTATAATACATTAAACTTAAAACTAAAATAAACAAACGTTATTTGTTTACTGCAGTTCTTGGTAAGATGCTAAGCTAGCAAGAGCCATGCTAGCTTTTTGAAACACAATGCTTACACAAAGAAAGTTATACAACTAGCTCATAGAATCAGAGAAAAACAGTATATTCTCTCAGGTAAAATACATTACACTTAAAACTAAAATAAACAAACATTATTTGTTTAATGCAGTTCTTGGTAAGACGCTAAGCTAGCAAGATCCATGCTAGGTTTTTGAAAAACCATGCTTACACAAAGAAAGTTATACAACTGGCTCATAGAATCGGAGAAAAACTGTATATTCTCTCAGGTAAAATACATTCATCTTAAAACTAAAATAAACAAACATTTTTTAGTTTACATCTCATACAATTTAACTGATGTCGTTTCTTAGTTTTATAACAATGATCTAATAACAAATGTTGTTTATTTAAAAGCGTATAATATGAAACTTTAAAGAGAAACTTTACTAGACCAGATAATTAGCATAACCTTTAACAATATAAATAGACAATAAAAAACAATAAAAAACGTGTTTTTAATGATCTGTAAAACCCTGACTCATTATATTTGACATTATTATTATTTTTTGTATTCTTTATATTATTAACACTGAAAACATTTAGCAAAAATAAGCACCAAACGAGAGGGAAGCTCAACAAGGTACTCAAAGTGATACATTGTTTATACCCTTGTTTGTCAGAGCAGTTCCTCAGAGCTGCACGAAGTGTGATACAAAGTGTGGAAACTATGACGAGGCAACAAACGTTTGCTCTATTCTCCAGCGAGACCACCCACACAGGAAGAGAGTCCTCGGGTCCACATAAACCAGACCTCGTTCGCGTGATTCCGCACATAAAGAAAATGGCAAACAGACTCGGCGTCTCACGAAGACGCGAGTGGAGATTGTGACAGTTGTGGTTGAGGGCAGGATGACACGCTGTCGCAGGTTTTAACCGCTTCCTCTAAGAGACGTCGGCCTAATATGTCCTGTCACGGCGCTTACGATCAATCCGTTTAGCTCCGACATGGTCACAGGAAGCTGCACATCGGGGGAGGTGGCCGCCGAAGAACTCGACATGTGTTGAGGCTGAATTTGCCTGCGGTGTCTCCTAATGAGTGCTGTGTTGGTGTTTCGCAGCGTTTCCTTAGAAACAGACGGTCGTATCCATGTAGCAACAACATAATTGTGTTATCTGCAGGAAGCCTCACTCGTTCTCAGCCTGAAGGTGCACCTGAACTAGTCGCTACAGTCCAGAGGGCGGACTGCTTGCTGACATCTGGTGGTTGGAAGGAGAATCACAAGTATATATATATATATTTTTTTTGTCGAAGAAAATTAATTCAAGAAAATCATAATATTGTTTTAATTTAAAATAAGTTAAAAAAAAGTGCTTTATATTTGTAATTATTATCTCTGCCAAGGAGGTTTTATTTTGTGTATATTTCCCTGTGTGTCAGGTATTTAATTAATAAATAAAACTTTTAGTTATTATTATTTGGATGGTGTACCTGAGCTTCATCTGGATCTAGAAAGGTTTTGAAAAGATCGTCATTGACTTGTACTGCTTATAACCGCTACCGCACCCTTCTGATATAAAGGGAAAAAAATGTACTATTTTAAAAACATTGAATACAAATAATTGAGTGAAATCAACTTCCAACACATTTCAACAGTGATCTTGATTCCCACCAAATTATTTTACAATTATTAATTATTATTATTAATTTTTTTAAACTTATTTTGATGTATACTGTGTATTTAAAATTATGTGAAATTAGCTCCTTGGCAAAGGTATACATTGTATAAGTACTATTCTAGTTTAGATATATTGGGTTAATTTCTGACGTCTTGTTAAATTTGTCTATTTATATATTATGAATAATTTTTTCTTTTTATGGTCATAAACTCTCCTAAAACCATTGAGATGCTGCAGGGAAACTAACACTGTAAAGTAACTGATGATGAAATGATGAAACTGTGCAAGTACACAACATTTCCTTCAGATATAATCACACAGCTCCTCCACCAATTAAAAGGACATTCATATTTTTGTATCTATTTTCTCAAAATGAATTAGTATTTGTAAAATATTTCTCATTGCCGACTGGATTTATTCTTTGTACTGGTTGTTTCTCAAGCTGCGTCATTCACACAAGCAGATGACACTTGAGTATTCTTGAACAAGTTGCCTCATTTGACTACACAACTTCCACATCGTGTATTTAATCTCACGTGTTTGCATTGCTGCTGTTTATAAAGTGTCGTGGGAGCCTGAAACAAATAGTGTTGATGACACAACCTTCAGTAAAAAAAACATTGACTTCGTCATTTCACATTTAACAACAATGAAGTCATTTTTTCCCCTTTAACTTAAACATATTTACTTGTTTTAGAAACATCGTCTTGAGTGTGTCTTGAATGTTTGATCAAGTTACACCACTTATGTGTGCGATTCATTAAGTTTCAAACTAAAGGCGTCTTCTAGAAGAATTACACGAGTAGCAAAGACGGTAACTTTGGTAGGGAATTATTTTATGTTGTGTACGTGTTCAAACTGAATCTACTAGTTAGTGGAAATTGGTTCAGTAATTATACTTTCAAAAAGCCATCAAACTGTTAGAATAAATTAATAAAAAAAAATAGGTAGAAAAAAACAAACAGTTATTGTCTCTTTATATGAGACAATCACTGAAAATAGAAAAAGATACAATTCCAACTGGTGTTAATAAAATACAAAAAAATAAGCAAAAAAAAAACCCCAAAAAAACTTTACTAATTAATTTTATTTGCAGATTCTCAATATAAATGATTAAATATGTGAAGTAGTAAATGTGTGGGTAAAAGAGATGTTTGCAAAATTTGAGAATATTTATATAACGCACAAAAAGGGGGTTAAAAATTCAAAGTCAAGTTGTAATTCAAACAGAAATATCTGAAAACTCCCAAGTTTTCAACCAGTCGTTTTAGCATTTCAAATCAGGGGTCGCCACATCCAGTCAGTGTCCTCCACTTGAACCTATGATCCAACCATCCCTATGACCTCATATAACACCCCTTTGATCAGTCGTTGTCTTCTCCTCCATCTGAAGACATTCTTCGTCGTCCAACACTCTCTCATCTCCGCGTGACCAAACCATCTGGCCACACTCGCTTCGTCTCCAAGCTTCTCCGTGTGAGCTCTGATACACTCATATCTGATCTTTCTGTTCTCTAAACTTTACTTTACAGCATATCATCCGTAGCTAGTTATAGTCACTTGGTTCTGGGTCAGTCAAAAGTCTCTCTAGCAAATGAATATAAACTAGTATGTCTTCCTGTTGGACCGAGCCTCGTAGTACCGTGCAAATTAAACTCTCGCCGGAGCGTGTTCCATGTAATTCAATAACAAGGTCCGGCCCCGCTCTTTTTTGTCTCCGTCTAATTTGTTTAGGGACCACGAGAATAAAAAAAACAACACTTTCCCTCCTCCCCTGGTGACGACCAACAAACAGAAGGAGCCACTGTTGTCCGGCAGCACACGTTCACAGAACAAACATGGTTTCCTGTATGGTTTCCTGCGGTCTCGGCCGAAACTACAGAACCTCTGACGTCAAGCCATTCATTCTGGTGCTTCCTGAGCCACAACATTTACATGCATGTTTGTGTATTGTGAACAAGTGCAGGCACCTTTAATCCACTTGTAGTGGAGACGTGAATGAACCTTTACAGTGGAATAAAGGTGCATTCACGTCTCCGGTAGTAGTTCCGAGCTGCAGATCAAAAGATTGACGTGTAAAGAAAGTTTCTTGTGTCGGTTTCCTGTTTAGTCTTCCTGGTAACTTTGAAATGTCCTCTCAGTGCTTCAGCTAATACTGAGAGAGTTTAACCGTTTTAGAAATATTCACGATTAAAACAATCATTACAGAAAATATGAAAAAAATATGGATGTTAAAATGTTACTTATTGCTAATTTAATTAGTGACTTATGTCGTCATTAGGGATAAAAAATATTTTAAATATTTCAATATTTTGTGTTTCTGATTTTAATGTTTTTAATTTTGAATAACAAATGTTTTCTGTCACGTAAACGTTCAAGAGGCATTTTTTTTTAACAATAGGACACAAAAATATTGGTAGATTTTAAGGAAAATATTGCTGTGCCACCATTGTCCTGAATTCATTTCCTGCTTCAACTGTACAAAAGCGAAACCTTGTCCAGCATTAATAATCCTGCTCAAGTGGACCACGTAATCCTCGCAGATCCGGGTTGAGCAGAGCGACACGACGACACGGGAGACCAAACAACAGCTTGTGCCACTTTCTCAAGGGGCCAGACTGAAAGTGAGACTGTGTCGAGTGATTACTGGAGATGAAGACGAGTGCCTTGTCCTCCTTGTTTTTTGACTTGTAGTTTCTACGAAACACGCTTTCTCAGACGCTTGTGAAACGAGTGCGCTCTTCCTCTCCTCACAGTGGACGTCCAAAAATGCAAAGCAACAGCTAAAACTTATCAGAGACCAAACCTTATTTCTATTATTGATTTAACATGGTAAGTTACTTAGATCCCAAATATATTTATATCGTTGTTTCTTTCGTGTTCTTATTGTCATAAATAAGAACAGTAACACTTCAGACAGTTGGCCTGACAACAACAATACGACAGAAAAATCACGGTCAAAGTGTTTTTTCTTTTCAAATGGACAATAAGATTCACACAATATATATATTTGTCAAAAATAAACGCTGTCTCAGCACTCTTAAGGACTATAGTACAGATGATAATTCTGTGTCAAGCTAACTACTGAAGGTGAATGAATGACAGAATTTTTCAGGTAGTTCTCTTTACTAATAAACCAGAACCTTTCGACTCCGATCACAGGTTTTAAAACAGTTAAAATGATGCCGGTCACTTAATAGATTAAAAGTAAATTATTTACAACAGAAATGCTAAAGGCGAAAGATAAATAGCTGATGCTAACTAGCGCTTGTTTGCTCTCTTATCTAATACTAACAGCTGTAGGCATTACAGTAACTGTACCTTTATTAATCCTCTTAACAACAACATAACTAAAATCTAACATTAGCCAATTAAAAGTGATTTTAACCAGCAAACCAGCACTAGCTAGCATCAGCTAATAAACAAACACGTGCCGTGTCTCAAATCGCATACTTCTCTTAGTGCACTGGCGGTTAGTATGCATCAGGATAGTGTACTTACTAACTAGTACGCCATTTCTCAACAGATAGTATGTCTTAAATCAAACACTGCCGCTACACACTAACAGGAAATGACACGACAGCTTCTTCTTCTACTACTATTTAAAGATGATTTCAACCAGCTGTTGGAACACTTTCGCCGACACCTGCTGGCAGCACGTTTTGTTTGGATGAAGAAATATGAGAAAGAAATATTGGCGAAACATTTACACTGGTATCAGCACCGAAGACGTGTCATCCTCCTACTGCTGGCTGAAAATGCACCTGTAAGTATATGAATATATATTTATATATGACGTAACTTCCGTTTACAACGTCAACGTCACTAAGATGGCGGCTGTTTAGGGTAGAAAGTGTCCATTGATCCATACTCAGTTTTGTGGACGTCAATTTAGTGTGTATGGCACACTACATTTCGCAATAGAAATACTAAGTTTAAGTACGCAAGTACGCGATTTGAGACACATCTCAGGAGCTCTAAAGGTAGCAACTCATGTCTTTCAAGGACCATCTTACAGCCAACATTTCATATATAAAATTAATAAAAGTCAATCAACCATGACTTCCTTTATTATCTATAAATTATCAATTTTATTTTTGCAAATGTTCAGGGGAATCAGAGCGAGAGGTCGACTCACTTCACTCACTTATAAATCAAGTTTTAATCAAGTTTTTGTATTTGGATAAACGACGATGATTAAGATTCAAAACCAGCTGTTAAAAAACACACGTTGAACGAGATATGGAGAGCAGAGCGTTTATTTATCAGCTCACTGAATCTCTCAATTTCTTTCTGTCACACTCCGTCTCCTCCGGATCGTGAGTAACATGACAACCGAGCAGCAACCTCTTGTAATCCTCGCGGCGACCCCCCCCCCCCAACTCGGCACCTCCACCTATAGGTGTTATGTAAACGCAGCTGCTGACACGTCGGCAGGATTATTAACAAACAGGTAGAAGTCATGCGAGCAGCCGCGGAGGTGAAGTCTATTTCGATGCGGCACAGAGAAGATTAATGTCGAGCAAATCTTGGCTGATCCATAAGTATGTGCTAACTGCATTAGACGGCAGCTTTGGGCGCAGGAAGCCAGGGCGGCTTCGGCTAACTTGAGTGGCTTTTAGTATCAACGTCAATGTATCATTGCCAACCTCACACGCCTTCTGCTTCATCCTCGGACCTGATGGACCCCCTTGCTCGGTCCACAATGCTCATGCATGTTTAAACATTTTATATATATTTCATTCTTTTATATTGACTCGTATGCTACTCGTAACCACGGTTCCTTCAGCTTAAGGCAAGATATATAGTCAAGATTTTTTTCTGACATTTTAATACTATTTTAAATTAAATGTAACCCCAACTTCAAATCAAACCAAAACCAAAAAAAAACGTCATTACCGTGGCTGGTGGGTTGGTAAGTTAGTTCTCCAATTGTGGTGGTGGTGGGAGCTGGAGGTTGTACTCTCACCATCCAACTCATCCAGAACCACTTTGTGGATGAGTACGACCCCACCATTGAGGTACACCAGCGTTATTACCCGCATGAATTATCATGAAGGAGTCCTTCATGTTGGGATGGAACAGCAAGTGAAATACGAAAAAAAAATTTTTAAATGCTATTAATACCACAAATTGTAATCTATCAAAGCACCACATGTAGACCCTTGGCTGTATTTATTTGGCCCTCATGACGTCGGAGTAAAAACTATTACTGATCAATGTTGAAGTGTTTCTGACGTGATGTTTCTTGATTACTAGATAAACTCTCAAGTTTGTTGAGAAACAAAAAATACACCAAAAAAAATGTCTAGTATCAAATGATGAATAGTATACTATATGTACTTTTTATCAAGAAAACAGGTAAACTGTTTACTGTTGTTTTGCACCTAAAGCAATGGTTTTAAAATCAGTTAACACACTTTTAACGTCCCGAACCAAATGTATATTTACCAAACTGTAACAGGAAGTATGAGTGAAGATTATTGATCATTCATTTTTTGCATTTAAATGTATCCAATCCAAACAATAAATAAGACTTATACAAATGTGGGGATAGAGACTGAAACCTGAACCTGAACCTGAAAACCCTGAAAAGAAGATTTCTCGATAAAATGTGATTGATTTTTACAATATTTTCCTTTTTTATTTAATCTCATTAGTTTTGCCATGACATTTCTATTATCTGTTCATTATATATAGTTTATTGGGACAGATATCTATATTATTTTTCCAAAATGAGTGTCTTCTCAAGCTTGTGTATTTTCTTAATATTAAAAACATTCGATTAAATATTTCAGGGTAAATTGAAGTTGTCGGTTCACAACAAAAAGATTAAAACATTCAATGAATACATTCAAGAGTATACATTAAAACTAATAATGAAAACTAATAATCTTGTCTTCAAACTTAGATTTAACTCATTATTTCCTAAAAATAAAATAAAATGAAATTTCCCTCTCGCCTTGATCCTAAATATCTGATGTGGTCGTTTTACTGGCCAAACATTTGACACAAACAAACCATGTGTTTGAGAAACGACCTCTACAATCATTGCCTCAAGTGAGCCAGAAAGTGTTTTGTGTGGTGGTTGCTGAGAGACACAAACAGTGTGACTCAAAAAAACCCATTTTGCGTGACATCATCATCGGGGTTTGAGAATAATCCAGGCCAAAGCAGAGATGGATGTTGGTCAGCTGTCTCCTATAGTAACCCTGCTGATTCTACAGCCGAGTGACCTAAATAACGTGCCAAGGCTGAGTAAGTAGGCTCTCCACTCACAGTTAAATGCCATTAGATCAGGATCATCCCACCAGCGTTTGCAACTGACCATCCAAAATACAAACATCCTTCACTTTGACCTTCCCTTTATCACATCCAACAGAAACTTCAGTGTATAGAGGCTGACACTGGACGCTGTATAGCCGCGAACAAACGCAGAGTTTGTGTCACATTTAACCCACAATCGGCTTGAGCTAAGCCACGGTGAGGTCGCGGCCTGACCCGGGAGGGTGGGGGGGGGGTGAAACGTCACTCGCCTGCATCACTACTGCCCACCTATCATCAGCGACACCTGAGCAACGTCTAGACGGAAGATAACAGCAGGTTCTACCGCAGCGGGACGGTGGTTAATGCTGACTTGCAACCGAGCCAAGTCAAGTTGGCGCTCCCGCTCAAGGACACTGGATTCTTCGGCGCCAACTATCCCGCTGAGCACTTAACTAGAGACTTCAAAACACCACATATTTCAACTCAACAGGGCTACTCGGTGAAAAAAACAACAACATTGTCACAGAGAATGTAAACAATTAGGCAACGACCATTCAGAAATCATGAGTGTGTTTATAGATATTTTAAAGCCTCTCCTTAACATTGTTCTTGTTTCTCAGTCCAATTACACACAGTTTTAAATGCCTTTCTTTCCATCCATCCATCCATCCATCCATCCATCCATCCATCCATCCATCCATCCATCCATCCATCCATCCATCCATCCATCCATCCATCCATCCATCCATCCATCCATCCATCCATCCATCCATCCATCCATCCATCCATCCATCCATCCATCCATCCATCCATCCATCCATCCATCCATCCATCCATCCATCCATCCATCCATCCATCCATCCATCCATCCACCCATCCCTCTCTCTCTGTGTCTCTCTCTCTGTCTCTGTCTCTATTTGTTTGGTAGGAAAAAAGTCACTCCAATCCTTTAAAAATGATAAGAAATTGGATTAAAGTAAAGTTAAATAGGCAGCAGATTTATATCCAAATAAAGTAAGAAGTGGTTTATACAATTGAAGCTATTCATTAAGAAGTAAGAATATTTATTCCTATGTGTTTCTTTCAGTCACTCAGCTGTTATTTTTCTTCATTTTGTAAATATCACCTAAAATGTTGACCCCAGAGTGACTCTTTGGCGTCTTCAAAGTAGAATGAAATGCTTCCATCTTTCCAAGACGGATGGTCGTATTTCATAATTCAGCGACAAGCGAGCTGTCGCGGCTGACGTCCCTTCAGATGACAATAGAGGAGAAGTCACTTAAGTGGAGTGGAGAGAGGGTTTACCGAATGAGCGAAAATGCTTCAGCTGAGGAAAGAACTGTCCTGTCGCGGACATTGCTGCCGTTTTAATCTAAAAATATTGCATCCTGCCCTTTTGGCATTATATAAGCTGGAGTGAAGCCATCAAATTGAGTTTCTGCCTGAAGATGAAATCCTGAGCCAAGTCTGAAGCAGTTTAGTTCAGGTCCATTAAACAAAAGCCAATTTATCAAAACTCTCTCTCTCGTCACGATGTTTACATGATTCATGGAAAATTGAGTATTGTTTAACTTGAGAAAGCACCCAGACGGTGCATACCTCCGCCAAGGACCTAATTTAAAATGACTTGAATCAATCAAATCAATGAAACTACTTCTGTAATTCTCCATTTGACCAGTGATGTAAACTGTCTCTAGCACCTCATCTTGCCAATTTAACATCTGAAACAACACATTCAATGGGATAATTCAGCAACAAATCCTTCAAAACCTACCAAATCCAGATGGAAATGCCACCAGAATATAAATATGCCAAACATTTCTGTTAAGCGTCCCAGTTCGATTAGTGATGAGGTTCATTCATTGATTCATTAATTTTCTTTGGCGATTAATCCTTTATGGGGGTCATGGGGGGACTGGAGCCTACACACAAAGACTAACAACTACACACACACTAATACCTAGTCCCCATCAACCTCTGTATATATTAGGACTGTGTTCCTGGAGTAGACCCACGCAACACAGGGAGAAGATACAAACTACACAGAAGATCACAAGTTTTATGTAGTAGTTTGAAACAAGATCCTTGGCAGAGGTATGCACTGTCTCAGTGCTCTTTGGTTTTGATTTACATTTAGGGGTTACTAAAAGTATTTTTTAGAATGAGCTCAATGGGACAGAAGCATAGCTCGCCCGCACAACCCGGTAGAAAACTAGAAATTAATTATGTAATTCCGTACTATAACATCAAGATAACATACTCTTGTCCCATTAAAGCAGCAATAAGCAAGAATCCTTTTTTTTTTGGCTCCCCACACAAAAAAATTGTAAACACAATCGGTGGCTACTCTTTTGCCAAACACCAAAAATGATTCTCGTTTGTATAGTCAAAATAAAAAGTGAAATGTTACATTTATTGCTGCTTTAATCAACATTTCCTAAAAAATCCTATAAAAAGTATTTCGCTAAATTTACTTGTAAATGACAGACACAGGTATCGCCCGCAAAAAAACCTTCCTGGACAAAACATTTTACACTCTGGCACCGTTATTTTTAGAAAAATCCATCATAATTAGTGAGATCTTCTTCATCAGGAGAAGGGATTTCACTGATCAATCGGTGTCACGTCGCTGCGTCGCTCTTATATAATGATCGGCTGTGTTTTGCTTGGTCGGCGTCCAGTCTTGTACTTTCTCCGAGTAGGTCAATTCCATTATGCTACTTAACTGTGACCTGTCGAAGTATAATCTTTGAGTCCAATTAGCCCCGTGGCATCGCACCCGCCTTCTCTTCCAGGAAGAAGTAAAAAGCCCTCATTAGCCTAAATGACTCCAGTATTAGTTTGCACTAACAAAGTCCATTTGTTTCCATTTTATGACGAAGGGGTTTAAGCCTTAATTAAGGCAGAAATCCTAATTGCTTGTTGCAAACAAGGACACGCGCGTCGCCTTTTTTGATTCACAGCGTCGCTGACTCACTGCTGCTTTGTCTTACTATTCAGCGAGAGTAATACAAGCGGGTGATACAATAATAACGATGGTCCTTTCTGTGCCATAAGATTACATAAACGGTCCGGGCACGTTTTCAAGTGACTCAGAGAGAGAGAGACGGGTTGTAGTCACTGGAGGAAAGTTAAAAAAAAAAAAAAGCTGCTTCTTTCTACAGTGATCTTTTGTAATCTTTCCTCTCATGTTCTGACACGCCGCCATTCACTCACGTCTGTAATTGGGAAGCTGGGTGGCAGGAAGGAGTCCCGGAGGACAGAAGGGCACGAGGCCGGAGCTCTCTGCTGAAGAGCCACATCTGCTCTATTGAGGAGCGGCGGCGGCGAGAGGTTCTGGACCGTTCGGCGGCAGCTGCCGTCGGCTCCTTCAGCAGGTGGCCCGGCATAATTATCGCGATAGAGACGCCCGGTGATTAACCCCTTTACCCCTCTTTCCTCCAGAAACATGTGAGAAGCTGACGAAGTGAGAAGGCGCCACATCATCCGCCAGTTTGCAAAAAGTGGAAAGTTTCATCCGGAATCAAAGATTGCCAGCCGTGTCCATATCATGGGATAGATTTAATCCGTTCTGTTTTTACCACGATATGAACATAAATCATGTCAATTCTCATCCCCTGCTGAGACACTGCTTGGCTGTAAACGTACAGCATATACTCATCCCTCTCTCTTTTGCATTTGATGTCAGTTCACAACAATGATTTTACATGTATTATCAATTACAACTGAATCATATCTATTAAGGTATAGTTATTAATAGACAGATTATTGTGTTCAGGCCTATTTGGAATTTCGGTCTATCATGTTCAGATTCTCCACATACGAACTTGTTTTTGATTTTCAGACGAGAGTCCAAATCACTGACAAAGCAGCTCTTCCAGCCAGATCTTGGTATCAAACCTTGGTACTATTGTGGCACCAACATTCTTCAGTAGTAGTATCGAAACATGCTACATCTTTAGGTATCCATGCGTGATTTAACTTAATAATGTGTGGATTTTTCATTAGATTTATCTGTCTCTTGTTAGCAAGTGGTCTTTTGAACTGGTAAAGTAGGTATTGAAAAAGTATGGTTCAGAAAGCGGTATCGAAGTGAAGACATCAGTATCAATAACATTATCGGGAACGTCCCCATGTTCTTTGTGCTAGCATTTAACTAAGTTACGATGACCTCACCCACTACTAGTGTTACTGCAAAATAGCCATAAGATTCCAATTTCCAGTGTTTTTTTAAATAATATATACAAATATCTTGCTCACTGATACAGAAAACTTTCCGAAATTCTGACTCAAAGCAGGTCATTGGTTTCTGTGATCTTGTTATTTCAGGCCTGGCCAAAAGCTCATCACGACAGATTGTGAAAGTTAATTCAATGAAATTACCAGGAACTTTTTGAGTGAAAAATGAACACAACTTTATTAACAAATACCCCAAGATGAAATGCACTTAACATTCTAAGCCTTCCACTACAACAATCTCAACATTTACTTTCCTGTTTATTTGTATTACTTGAGTAATCACTACACAAATTGTTTGCTACAAATTTGCCTGACCCAGGCTGATAAAAAAAGCAGGGCTTCTTAGAACCGGAGCTACATCCAGGTAACTACGATATTTGATGCTCACTGGCATGACAGAATGTCTCGCCACTTTTTATTCTGTAGATAAATACACAGGTGATTGTTGTTATTATGAATCAGTTACAATTTTAAATTGTTTTTTGAGAAGTCACACCTGTTTCTTATGAAGGACGATAAATGTATAAATAAGTGTATAAATACGTGACAAAAAGGAAAAATACGTAACAAAATTTATAAATAAATGTGTGGATAATCTCAATATGTCAAAATGTAAAAATAAATAAATGACTTCTGATTTAATTTTTACAATTACATACATTTTGACATTTATTTATACATTTTTACATTTTGTCTTCTATTTATTTAGGTTTTTATACATTTTGACATTTCGTTGTACCTATGTAAATGAAGTGGGCGGGTCCAACATCAGTCTAAGGCAGTGATTGGTTAAACAGGTGAAACAAACTAAAGCAATCGATGTCGAACGACATTTATTAATATATTTATACATTTATTTATACATAAGTAATTTATCGTCCTTCATAGTTTCTGTTGCATTGTAAAAGGTCACTATAACGACAACATAATGTACTTAATTTAACAGAAATGTATTTAATATAGTATGGACTGTGAGTTTGTTCCACACCTTCCTCAAAAGAAAAACACTTTTAAAAAACGATAGATATTAATTTGAAAAAGTCAAAGGCGAATAAACATCTTGACCTCATAGGAAAGAAAACATCAACACCACTTTAATAACTAGTTATTCTTTGGTTAACGCTGAAGTTAACACCTGCTCACGAAGCCAGTAAATTCTCATTTTCAATTAGCTGAGTGAAAACTCCGTGAAGAAGTCAATTATATTTGCAACACCTATTGATCAGAGTCCATTTAATTAGGCACCGCGATCCCTCACTCTCCGCCATAACTGATAGGGGGATTAAGTGCCAAACATGCATCCGAGTAATCCCAGGAGCTCACGGAGCAACCACTTACACACCACTCAATCAATGAAGCCTGGGATTTGTGAGGGAAAAAAAAAGAGATCCCAGTGCAGGATGATTCTATATTTCCCCAAGCAACGGTCAGAAGCTTCAATTCTGAAGAGTGAGCGGCTTTGTGCGGCATCTTAGCCACGACCACTGCACGAGTGATGAAGTTACAGCATTGATTTTCTTCATCCGCTCTTTGCTTACGAAGTGGTTTTTTTATTCGACTATAGGAGCCACAATATAGCCAACAATTTAGTTAATTCAATGAAAATACCAATCGTCATCCTATTTCTAGTTCACTTCTATTCATTGACATGATTTTCAGGTTCTACCAGACAAACTATTTGAGAGGTAGTGGATTTTGAACAGCTGTTTTGCTGCGAGCATTTTTGGATAATTGCTACTGTTGCTCACCAACACACCCCGCTGGAGGCTACGTTGGCTAATAAGTCATTAGAGTTTAAAATTAACCACACCTGAGCGGCTTCTGTTTAAATGGAAGAATTCCACATCGAGGCTCTGTGAGCGTTTCTAGGTCATTCCAAAGGAAAAATATCCTGGTCATTTCCACTATGTATTTAAAAACAAGACACAATTTGTTTTTAACATGATTTTTGAGCAGAAATATCATAAAATCACATTCCTATCCATCATTTTGACCAAGATGTATTTTTTCATAGAGCAGATGGTTGAACCATGTTTATAGTGGTTATCAGAAATTATGGATTTGTTATTTAATTGGAGATTTACAGAAATTTGATTGTAATCTTCAAACTACAAGAGACAAAATGACAACAGCTAGTACTGTTATCGACTAGCTCAGCACATACACATTCAAAATAACATACCATAACGTTACAGTTGAAGAATGTAGGAATTAACCTCATCGTTCACTCAACACAGGTAAATAGTATTTTTTTGTATGGTGCAAGTTATAAACAGCTAATAAGTAAAAACAAGCATGCTAACGTCTATTCAGTTAGCAAAAAAAAACAACCATTATAATATGTATATATATATATACATTTTATGTCAGTGCTGCCAAGTGTCAAGCTTTGAGTGTCACCTTCTTTTAACAAAATTAACAGCTTTGACATCGTACGGCAGATAAGCTGTCTTTCTGGTTTCTCAGGTCATGAGCCGAACTTAAATCTGGAGAATTCTTGCGCTAAACTTCACGGTAAATTCCCAGAAGTAGATCATGAAACTTCCTGAATTCAAATTCAGAGCAGCACGTTAGCGCAACGTTCCATTTGCTTTGTAATACTATATGATCACAGTCATACGTTGCACTGTTTAAAAAGTATGTTTTTTTTAATTTAAGGCCATACACATTAACCCATTTAATTAGAGATTTTCCTCGTGTTAATGGATTTTAGAAAATTTAAAATCAAGTTTAAGATTCAAGATTAAAGACAAAAATTCCACCAAATATCACAACATATGGTAGACTTTTACATGTATTAATAATTCAAACTTCATATTTTTACCATCTTATATGGCCTTTTTTTTTACAGGTTTATGATGCTGTCGTTTTCTGAAGCTTGTCAGCCGTGGTAAAGGTTATCAGATAAGGTCCAGTGTTCAACACTACAGTCAGGAGAAACGGTAGATAGATTATCCATTTGTAAAACAATGACACGTCCATATCTACTGCTGATGTTCTGCATTAATGCACTGTCACCTCCCACATCTTAACCTTTCACCCATCCCCCCCCATTGAGGACCAAAATCCCCTTTTTAATCAGTAGTGACAGAGCCTGACCTAGATCGCCTTGAGAAAGCTGGATAGTGGCAGAGGTTTACTGAGGCCACAGGGATTTATACATCGACAAGAACGGTGCCACCAGCGCGATTAGGCAAAAAAAAAAAATACAGGCCACGCCGCAGCAGGACGCAACCTGGAACTGAGCTCTCTCAACTGTGTCAGTGTCGCTGCTGACGGCAACCTGGCTGAGACCTAGAGAATCCTCAAGGGCGTTGATGGCTGGATGGGAATCGGGTGGGAAGGGGTGATCAAAATGAAAAAGCTTTTTGAAAGAAGGTCAAGCCAAAAACTCAGATCCACTCACTCACTTCTTTTATCTGCATTGTGAATATAAACACATTTTAATTTTGGTTTAAGGTTTTTTTCTATGGTTCTTTTCATAGTTGAAAGTTTATAAAATATTATATGATACATGAATAAACATTTATTTTTAAGTGTACAGGTCCACATTTTGGTCTGAGGACCTTGGGTTTTTTTGTCTTTACTTATACTCACAACTTTTAAAATAAAAAGTAATTTTTGGTAAAAGAATATTCAGAATGTTAGTTTACTATAGTGGCAAAAAGCTTTTCCAACATACTGGCAGCCTGTGACAGAGAGCAGAATAAATCGGTCAAAATCAGGAGGGGAGGCAATGTGGTGCTTCGCTAAAAATACCTTTGTTTTCTACGTTTTTCGCTTATAAAGTGGATCGTTCAGACAGGAAGTGAGACAAATTGAATCAGATACATTTTTCCTTGCAATATCTTATGCTAAAACTAACAATAATATTTCCATTAAATCTTTTTACTATGAATAATAATCATTATTTCATTTTAATATGTAATTAAAATATATATTTTTTTACCTGAATCTTTATAAACTAAACTTAAATTTCGTTTCCTTATCAACACTATATCATTGCGAAGTATCATCTTATAACAGAATGTAGTGACAGTATGAGTCAAAAACATGAGAAGAAATGATTTATTTTTTTCAGCCAACATTGGCGATATAAAAGAAAAATAATTAACATTTTAGAACTTAAATGATTAAAAATATAGGTATATTTGAGCTGTCAATCACTTAAAAAAAAGGAAGAGTAAATTACAGTCTCGGCCCAAGATTTATCTGGCAATTTAAACACGTTCAGTGTTTTAATTAAAAAGGTGCCAAACAAACATGTTTTTTGTTGTTGTTTAATCTCAGGCATCAAGTAACGACCTTAACTCTAATCCACACAATCTCCATCTTCCCGTCAGTTCCTGTCAATTCAAACTGGTCTCTTTCAACTCTTCATCAGGGACCGGACGGACACATGACCTGATTACGAGGAGCATTAGAAGCAAATCAAATCATTTGATGAAATCCGGTCCCCGAAGCAGCCGACGCAAATCACTCGTACTAACTTCCCATTAAACAGAGGGGGACGGACATTAGAATGTGCCCCCCGCTCGCCCGGGTCCTCTGCATATGCGGGAATAATTACTGATTAGCTCTGAGGTTCCTGGAGTATGCTCTGCTGGATATGACATAATCTCATGTTCACCCCTCCCTGGACCTCGCCTGAGCCGACCACTGTGTCCGGCTTTAGGTCACCGAGCACGTGCGACAGACTGTCACCGGACCGTCAAACACACACACACACACACACACACACTCACACACACAGTTGGCCACGCTGATGCAGAGGTTGGCTCATCGAAATTTACCGCAATGTAGTTCATCATTTCCAGATAAAACAAGCGGGCGTTGCTAGGCAAAACCCAGCATGCAGCTTATGGCGGGGACTAAAAAAAAAAAACATTTAGAATCTAATCCTTCAAGATGACATTAACATGCGCTGAGTTTAAGTAGCTTATATAAACGCCCTGCTGCAGCAACTGTTTGGAGTCGGCGCGTTTAAGCAGGAATGTTGACATGTCTCTTGAGGATCCTCGTAAGGCCTTTTGTCAGTAGGACTTCCATCGGTATTCCATGAGCAGAATTTGATAGTGCTGAAATTTGATTTACTCTCTGCATTTTCTCAGAAAATCTGCTGGAGGAAAGGAGGTAGAAACATGTGCTTTGAGATGAGGTCGCTTTTTTTTTTTTTTTAACCCAGTCCACGACTCACAAAACAACATTTGAGGCTCTCTAATATGTAATTTGTGGCGGAGGGGAAGCCAATAAAGATTGCCCTGCTAACGCTGTGTGTTTTCAAGTGATATATTACCATAATAATTCAATTCACGCAGCCTAAAGGGGCCCATGCGGTGAAGAAACTGCATGTAGTCATTACACTCGAGTCAAAGTCACGCAGATGGTTGAGACGAATAAGGAAGCGCTCGACACGTCGAATACTCTTCCCGTTGCGATTCGAAAAACAAATCTGAATAAAACCTTTTATGAACTTCGCACTAGAATAAACATCGGAACATCAATAAGTAACTCCAGTTCCAGCCATGGAGAAGACACTTCAAGGCTCTTTTGGAATCCTCCGATTACTATAGATGATCTAGAACCTTCTTATTCAGCACCGTTTATGTAGGCGAACACTCCAAGCTTGTAGTTGGGTTTACTAGGAGGGGGCGAGACGAAGACACAGCAATGTTGTAGAGTTGTAGAGCTTTTTACTAAGTTAGAAGGCAAAATTATTTTAGTTATAATGCTAGCTTGGCATTGATGTTTGACATTTTCAAGTATACATTTCCTTCAAAACCCAGTTTTTGATTAAAAGCTTACCCCAACAGCTAATAACGTGACCATACCGTAATATTTTGAGGAAAATTTGATTATTTAAAAGCTAGAAATGATTATTTACATTTTAAATGTATCATTTGAGTTTGATTAATCAAGTCATTTTAGAGTTCTAACCATTAATTATACTTTTAAAATATATGTACAAATTATTTTTTTCATCTACACTTTTCTTTCTTCTAAATCAGTGTTCTCAAAGTCACTGAAGGCCGAGCAAGGTCAACTTTCAGATGGTAAAAATAAAAAATAAAAAATGAAAAGAAATAGCACAAAATCACAGTTACAACAACAGAAATCCAACAAAATTATCCATCCATTGTCAACCGCTTTATCCCTTACCGGGGTCCCGGGGAGACTGGAGCCTATCCCAGTATCATAGGGCGAGAGGCAGGGGACACCCTGGACAGGACGCCAGTCTGACGCAGGGCACACAAAGACAGACTACCATTCACACATACACTCTCATAACTATGGACAATTTCCCCAAGTTCTCAATCAACCTCTGGTATGTTTTTGGACTGTGGGAGGAAACCGGAGAACCCGGAGTAAACCCACCGCAACACGGGGAGAACATACAAACTCCACATAGAAAGGTTGGCTTGGCCTGGAATCGCAACCTTCTTGTTGTGAGGCGACTAACCACTGTTCGCCCTACAACATTATCCAAAACAGTTATTATCCAGTCAAATATTGATGAATAAAATGGGACTTACAGTATATTGTAAAATGGGACAAACACACTGACTCTAAATTTAATCTAAATTCTAAATAACTTCGTTCATATCTATCATAGGCTTGAGGATGAACGATGTGCGGCTCTAACAGGCCTCTTGTAGCAATCATTCCCAGAAATAGGTCCGGGGCTTATTGATTGTGTTTACAGTGCCCAGAAAAACCTGCCAGTTAAGGTGGGTGTGTTTGCCGGGCAGCAGACGAGCAGAATGTTAAAAGGTGTGGCCGGGGTTTGGCTTGTTTATGTCATGTGATGGACTACAATATGCAGCACCAAACGGTACAAAAGCACTCCTAGTAGTACTCTAGTAGAAAGGATGATAAGCATGAGGTCAAGCAAAAAGCCCTTTCTATCATTCTTGAATACAGTGGAGCGTTTGTCTGAGGGTTTGTGTGAGCGTGTTTGCCAAGAGAACCAGACTGTCTGCAAGCTTTTAACAGCAAGCATATCTCTCAGTGGGTGAGGTATGCAGCCATCTTTTTTTTGGTCTAATCCGAAACAGCAACTGTCTTCTGGTGGACGGACTTGTAAACCCACATATTTGCCCAAGAGAACACATGCGTTTCTCTTGTGACACCGGTTATGAGGGAGAAAGAGTACATAGTGTTTTATAATGTTCCCTTCATTTAGCCACAAATCCATTCATAGAACATCTTGCCTTAAGACACCACAGAAATGAAACAACAGGAACAACTGTGGATTCCAGCTTTATCGTTTGTTAGAATTCATTAGTTCTCCATAAAAACTTGTTTTAAAAAGACTGAACGATAGGATGATATATCTTGATATCGCTGTCTCATGTTATTTACATCTGGCATCTGTACTGAAACATCAGAGCCGTGTTTTTCTAGATGAGCCCGACGAGTCGGTGGAGTTCCCGCCAGATTTCACGGCCGCAAGACGGAGCTTGTTAGGGTATTTTATTTTTATTTTCTCTGTCTCAGTGTTTATGCTTAAACTAGGAAGCCGTAATGCTTCCAAATGTCTGCTTACATTTGTGTGGGTGTTGATGTTCTGTCGAGATTCCAATGATGTCCATATCAAGAGATTAAATATAATTTATATCGTAACGTTTTTTACACCTATACCTTATGTATATAAAATAATTGTATTATATGGATAAAAAATCTTGTATCTCTTCCATGTTAACATACCATAACACCTACATGCTCCGCCTATTACAAATAAGCAACCACAGCAACTACATTAGGGAAGTTCCAGCACAAATTTATGTTTGATTTTTGCTGATGAGGTAGATTAAGCTTTAACTTATCCCATAACACGACATGGGTATGGAAACTAAATCGTAATTCTAGAGTTAACACAAAATCATTTTCCACGTACACCAGAATTTCCTAGCATCGGGTCGAAAAACATACTGTACCACTCAGGAGAATACAGGGAGGTCGTTCACCTTGACCAAGTGGAAACACAAGGGATACAACAAACGCATTTGGCCACTGGGTCACCATGACCAGGAGACAACACGAGGGTTAAATATGAACCTATAACTTCCAAATGATTTGACATTAATGTATGTACCATGTCTCAAATGTAGGGCATCTTCATGAGGGGGTAAAGATGAAATCCTCTGCTGTACGAAAAAATGAAATCTGTGTCAAATTTTTAAAATAATTGACATTTTGAGATGTTTGCTTGTTAAAGGCAAAACAACTTTTTGCAGGTCATACGTGTCTTTCATAATGAGAATTTATCAAAAATAGCTTGTCCTAGATGTTTTTTCTTTTTTTTTTATGAAACAGATATGTCACAGTTTTTTAAACTGACCCAGATGTAAATGCAACTTCTACCCTTTCCCTAATTGACACATCATAAGATGTTCATACGTGTATTAAATAAACTTTGCAACAAGACATATATATATATATATATATATATATATATGACCCTGACATACTTCTCTTCATTCTCCTAGTGTTGTACATTATAGTTTCAGTTTGGCACATTGGAAACCAGGGAGACCTTTAGGGCAGCTGTGTGTGGAGTGTGTTGTCAACTGTCTCTCGCCGTACAGTACACTTAGGCCGAAGGGTCCTGTGGGAAGTTCCAGAATTAGCAGTGGACAGCGAAAGGTCACAGAGCAGTGGGAAAAGAAATACAGTTGATGCAATCTGTCAAATATTTATTTATTTTGCCAAGGCGTGGCAAGAGGAAGGCCAGATTGTCTGGACTTTCCAGACTGGCACATGGAATCCTTGATTTTTAAAGACCGCTGTGAGATTTACAGCTCTTTGTACAGGACGGGGGAAATGTTTCCAAAATGTTGGAACGGCGATAGCGAACAGCGAGTGCCAAATGTGTCTCAGCAGACCAGGCACTGGAGTGTGTTTTACTGTTGTTTAAACAGCCGACTGTCGGGGGGGAAAGACGGTAAAAGGGAGGCAGTCAGGGTCGCTGGAGGAGTTGTTTTCACGGGATTCTGTGGTATGCGAACGCGTCCCGGCCCACTCAGACCCACCTCATGGCTGGCATTCCAGCTCGTCTCTGTAATTATGGCTGTTCTCCAGGCCCTCTCTCCGAACTGCTCTCTGCGTCGCACCGTTCCCTGACAAAGTGAGACTTGTCTTTGTTGACATGTTGCGTTCTTCTCATCCAGCTTATCAATCACCGCTTCCTAATTCACGGGGTCATCGTAGTCGCTAGAAGTGGATTAAAGATGTTTCAAATAAAAACAAATATTGTTCTGTTGCTTTGTGAATCAATTGGATTCAATGAATCAGGAATTCTAGCAAATCCGTCCATAACTAGTGGAAGGTATGCAGCACACTGAAACGCTGGAGGGTGTAAAAGCACAGTGCAGCCAGCATGCCACGTAGACACACACTCTTGGCAAAATAGTTTTACTTCCAATGAGCACATCTGTCGGCAGCTGTCTCTGCACTCGTGTCCAAGTCTGGGCCTCACAACCTTCTGAAAGTACGTCCAAAGATTTCAATCAGAGTTTTTTTTTTCACAGCCATTACAGTAACTTTTGCTTAATTCTTTCCAGTTATTTTTAATTATTACCTGACATTGTACTTTTTTATTGTTTCTTTTTTATTACTTCTTTAAATTTTTGTGGAAGAGATCATGTAAGTCTACTATAGATATTGCTACAAAACATAAATGCAAATGCATAAAAGATGAGTGTGTAAGTAGGTCCCCTAAAGACAAATAAAACAATATTTTCCTAACTTCTACAATAGTATTAACGTTTTATTGTTGACTTAATGTCAAACACAACAAACAGGTTTCATGTCTCTTTGTTTGGGTGTAATAATAATTTCATTTTTTTTAAATAAATCTCTTCACTGGCTGCCAGTTTCTTTCAGGATCAACTTTAAAATTCTGGTTCTTACTTTCAGATCTATTCATGGTCACACCTTCCTTCAGTGATCTGATCCAGCCTTACACCCCAGCTCGGGCTCTGAGTTCTGTGGTTCAGAATCTGCTGATGGTGCCACGCACAAGGTTCAGGACTAGAGGAGAGAAATCCTTCCAGGCTGTTGCTCCTAAGCTTTGGAACGATCTTCCTCTCCCTCTGTGTTTGATGATCTACTGACTCCTTCAAGAAGCATCTGAAAACACTTTTATTCGTGCAGGCTTGTCCTTGATTCTCTGAGACTCCTGTGTTTGTCTAGGTGTTGTCTTGACCTTTTAAGTATATATTTTATTGTGTATTGTTTTAATTGTTTAAGCGCTTTGTGACCCTGGTCTGGAAAAGTGCTATACAAATATTACTTACTTACTTACTTACTTTTATCTATTGGACTAAATGTAAATTAGACAACAACTATCTATATAAACTCCAAAAGTCTATTGTCCCCACATAGATAATTTGTGAAACATCTCTTAACTAATATGCAACAGTTTTGTGACTGAGCTCGACTTCTTTTTTCACCTGCCCTGAGATGAATTTGTGAGTTTCTGCTAGCAGACACATTTAGAACTTTCAGCTGAAAGCCGAATTGGGGATTTCCCTTAAATCTAACCAAATCTTACCATCCAATAAACACACGCACTAAAGTGGAGAGAAAATCCCTTAAGAAAATTAAAGGGGACCCAACAATGCAAACCTCAAATTACATTCAATTTCTACAACAAAAGCAACTTGCAAAATATAGTAATTTAAGAGTCAAGATCAGGTATTAATTGGGCGCCCCCCCCATTTGACGCAACCTCTTCAATCGCCCCTGCGACGCCCCCCTGCCGAGCCCTGGCATGGGCGAGATGATGAAGGATTTACTTACAAATCCTTTGATTGTATTCGCAAGATAACATCATCTATATCTACAACTGAGCATGTGCAGAAGAAGAAATGCAGCGGAACAATGTTAGGTTGTACATTGATTATAATCCAAATGTCTCAGAAAATCTTGCAGTTTCACACAATCCTCTGCATTCATGTCGCCCGGGCCGCATGACACGCCTGCAGCGGGCGGATTAGGACGATCAGCTGAGCACAACTCAATACCACATTGTACTCGCTCGCACACCGCTTGTTTTCCCTCCAACCCTGTTTACAGCTTATCAGAGGGGGACAGAACTAAACGCCAGCCAAAATTCAATCACTCTCAGTCCACTTCCCACTGTAAACCGAAAACACGCCAGCCCTGTGGTTTCACAGTGCCAACAGCCCTTTGTGGTACTTTTTTGTTTTATTTCCGGTAAAAGACTCTGCTTTTAAAAAAAACAAACAATCTTCCACCACACAAAACATAACCGAGAGCGAGCTCAGCTTTGGGTCTGAGATTACAGAAACACACTGACGCTTTTGTTCGCAGGTCACATCTGTATTGTCAGACAAAAGAAAGACGTACAGCATGTTGTGCTGCTAATGGATCAAAGCACTGAACTCATCCTCCTCCCAGTCTCTTTTGTTGCTGCAAAACATAGACAAACACAGTCATCTGTAGTAGATCAGCGGAGGACAGTGCAGCCTGTTGACTTTAAACATGTGGCGTATTGACATAAGAGTGCTCTTAAACTGAAGCGCTCTGTCTGTACAGTATGTCAGGCAGAAGTCAAAGGGTGGGTAAAGATGGCGCTTTCTTTGACACTGTGATCAACAGAGCAACGAGATATCTTTATTTTCTTGTACATCAGTCTGACCTGACATCAAGAGAAGATATTAAAAACGAGGACTGTGTTCGGAATTCGTTCCTGATGGAGGAATGTCTTAGGTCAAATAGCTGGACTGTAGTGGATTTTAAACATCCTTCACAGTTTACTTTGCTTCAGACATTAAAGAAAACCAACATATTATCCTTTAAGATGTATATTTTAAAAAGCTACTGTTTACATTTACACATTACTAGCTAACCAATGGTGTTGTCAACTAAAAACTAAAATTAAAACTTGAACACCGAATTAACCAAAAACTATCATGGGGACAGGGGGTAAATTTAGGCATAATATAGGCTGAAAGCAGTAGAAAATATGGACATAATCCTTATTTAAAATGCATCAAATGTGGAACACATTTCATTGCAATTCGTAAATTTGGATGCTCATAGGGGTCCCATTATAATGAACCTAAGGAGATGAGATTCTTGAAATCTATATAACTTAGTATGTAATATATATTTTTAACTTCATTATAATTGGACATAGTAACATTTTCATGGGGGTCTTCTGCCACACTGATGCCCGCTTTCCCTTGACCTGATCAAGATGACATCCCCTAAAACCTTCACTGAGATGTCAGTAATCTTCATGCTAATTTTCAACACATTCAAAAGTCCATAAGACATTAAGACAGCGTGCAAAGAGCGAACATAACTTGTATTTTATATATAGAGAAGTGTAATGTTATTACTCCTACTGTGTTATCTGGTATTATATGGTGAGTACCATTCCATCCAAAAGTTGCTTTAAATCAGATTAAAAAAATAAAAAAAAGGTTAGGACAGATACCTCATATGTTCACTGAAAATATTGACACAACATTTTGAGATTGTATAGTTCAATTCTGTAGACATACTGTTTTAAAAAAAATATTGACAGAGTGATGAACCTGAAGAATATCAGTCACATCCGTTCACAAACTTTTATCATTTCATTTTCAGCCACAAGAAGTGCTTCAAAGCCCTTTTCTGTTCACTGTTTTCTGTTGTGTATCGATTATTTCTGTTATTCAACCACCGCACAGTGTTTAAGTTAATAAGATTAGAGCTTCTTCAAGCCTGCTCTGCAATAACATCCCATCCTAGCAAATACTGTATCCCTAAACGCTCATCGTGTGCTCTGCATTCTGCCTGGAAAGCAATCTTGAAAGCACCTTTAAACCTTGAAGAGCCGCATCAGCAGCATCTTGCCTTTGTGAGGGAATTGAGAAGCATGAGGACATTTAACCCTAATCGACTCCACTTCAGCAAAGGCTACCTTGAATAAGATTGTCAAGCCTTCGTATCTGCTCACTGGGCACGAACAAGGTCACGGCAGAAGGAAATATCGGACCGTGTTGTATTACTGAGTAGAAGTAAGCAGTGACTTACCGATATAGAGTGAAGAGTCTTTCTTCTTCACGTGGTCGTCGATGTAGGACACGCCCAGGGGCTGCACCGGGGTGGCCCCAATCCCCAGCAGGACCTGAGCCCCGATCAGCAGCAGGTACATCATGTTGGTGTTGGGCCTGTTATCGCACGCTAACTCGCTGTTGCTACTGTTCGAGCAGACGTCTCGGCCTATGTCAGTCCTCCGCTTTTCCCCGATATCATAGTGGTGCGTCAAGAACTCGGGGAGAGCGGAGAGGAGGGCGCCCAGCGCCATGACAATCCCCCCGCAGCCAATCAGGTGAGGTCGGTGGGCTTTGGCTCCGAAGTAAGAGACGAACAAAATGAGCGCAAGGTTGCCGATCTCGAAACTGCTGGCTATAACTCCGACATCGGCACTTTGCAAGTTGAACCGTCGTTCCAGGGTGGTCAGGACACTGACCTGAAAAAAAAGAGGCCATATGTTAAAGATATGGGTCAGTTATCTTGTCAAACTCAAGGCCTACAGGTCTACAGGCCTACAGGCCACATCAGGCCCTCTATGTAATAATATTTAGACAGTTGCATAAATCTACTACTCACTAGTATCAGAAAATATTGAAATAAAAATCCAACCAACGACCAGCCCATATTTGAGCAGAACCACTTTGCTTTTTAATCAAACTGCCACTTCTGGGATGCTTTGGAAAAGCAGCATGTACTACCTAGTGGTGAGTGAGTAGAAGGACAGGAGCCCAAGATGGATTGAACACAACCTAGGGGCTTTCAATTCTAACACAGTTCAACTTTGAAATCTTTTTATGGTTGAAGAAAATATGTGACATTTACACATGAATTAGTGTCAATTACTATTGTCACTGAAATAAGTATGAAACAAAGAAGGATAAAGAATATAAATATGCAGAAATCTATATCTCTAAAGGGCACTTGAGTCAGCTTGGGTGACCTCTCAAAGTTGCCACAAGAGTCCTATACAGCTTCTCTTGGGCTCAAATCAACTGCCATTATTTTTAGTTTTCGGCTTTCATTGTGCATTAACTACTCCCTTGTTGTTAGTAGTACAATAGCGTTAACAGGTTTATTGTCTCCTTCCAATGAAGGTTTTATTACATTAGAGCTCTGTAGCTCAAATATTAAGCAAGTTACAGGCGTTTATAAGTCGCAAGTTTTTCGCCTTTTTTAAGCCCTTGGCATCTTCTGTGTCTTTTTTTTTAGAATCCGACGCGAAGCTAGAAACATTCACAGACTTGATCAATGAATGAAAAACACTTTCTAAGTCAAGCCCATGTTTTCATCATCAGTCACGGTCGTTAGAAGTGTATTTCCACTGAAAGATGAAGAATAACAAGCTGTTCAGATGTTCCAAACCACGGCTCCTCCCAGCCAAACAGGCCTGTTTCTGATTAGCCGAACACATAAACGTTGTCATGTCGGGCGCAAACACAACATCACAACATCCACCCTCGTGAGACACTCCACACCGACAAGACTTAAGAAAACGGTAACAAAGTCTGGCCGAGGAGATAAAGATACTTCTTTGCGAGCCAAGGTCGTGTTTGTCAGCAGGGAAACTATTCAATGGGAACCTCCGTTCAAATAGTCTCGTGGCTATTTCAGGTTTTCTTTCCAAACCGTCCTTCCAAGGGCATCAACTTTTCCATTCTCCCACTGGCTCCTTTAAACATTTGAATGAAGCCAACATAAACATCCTAAAAATGTCTACGTTGAGGAATGAATCAAGGTTTCCATCTGCATCAGCAGCCCCCTTTAACCCCCCAAAAAACAACTTAGTGACAAGTCATTCGTTTTATCCATCCATTTTCTTGCGCTAATCGGGGGTTGGGTTGGTGAGGCAGGGGTTGAATGTCACCCTTATATCTCCAGCTTTTTTTTTTAGGATGACTAAGGTGGAAGTCATTGGTTTGCATCCCATTTGGGCAGCAACCTTAATGATTCACAAGCCACCTAAAGTCACACAGAGCTTCTCACTCAATCTCCAGGCAAAAGTTCACCCACCCACCACAAAAATGTATTTCCTTTGTTTCGATGTTTGCTTTATAGTTATTCACTTGCCTTAGTAGATAATGAAGTACAGCTCTGTTGACAAGAACCATCTAGAGACAACCAAGTTTTTTATCTTTTTTTTTAACTTTTCTGCAAGTGGCTGGAATTTCAAGTCGAGGTTCATCAGACCAAAGAAAAAAATTCCTGGACAGGTCAACGGCGAGTGCAGAATACGTCACCAATTAACCGGAATGTAAGTATTTCAGCCTGTGAGTAGAAACTAAAGCGCTAACTTTAGACTCACTGGACCGGACAACAATAAGAGCCACTCATTGAGAATCAAACCACCCATGACCATCATCGCCTCTAGTGAGGTTAAAACGTTCATCCTTTCTTAAATATTAATCCATCAGCTTCAACGAATGTTGAGGATTTAGCACTCAAGAGTCCTTTCATCCATTTAGAGATAAATTCTTTAGAGAAAGGCCATTTGATGGCATCGACAGCTGCTCGATGCTATCAAATGGTTGAAAATTTGTTTTCAACTATTTTCAATTATTTATTATTGTTTACGGGTTAAACTATACAAAGTTAACAAATCAAGCACCTTATTATTAAATTGGTGCGTGATGTTTTCACCACCAGGTAGAGTTGGTTAAGTGTTACTCCATGGTTTACAGTATTAAACATGAAAACATACATTTGTGTAACTGATTTGATTTTATCCTGTAATTAAGTCAACTTTTTCCTGTTTTGCAACTTTGTGTGAAAAACAGCTACATGTTATACAAATTAATAACCAAACCTAACCACACCAAAGTTTTATCACTTTTAGGTAAGTGTTACCAAACTTGAATTTATTTACAGCTATTGGGGGTAATTAAATGAAATATGAATTTAAATGTTTGTCCAAATCGTTTGTCTCAACTATAATATATTTAGCCTTATATGTATTTATTCAAACCAAAAAAACACAGTTATAACAATGCACATTTTTTTTTCATTTTATGCTTGAATGGAACATATTACTGTCTCAACAACTAGTTTCCAACTGTTGTTTTCTGACAAACAGGATAAGGTCTTTCCCTTTGACACATAAAATGAGGGATACCACAAACACATTTGTTTTGGGGCCACCGGTTCACCTCGACCCTGAGATAACACAGGGGTTAAATAAAGTTAATGGGATCATCATTGACGGTTGACAGTCACACAGAACTGTGAGGTCAAGGCAAGTTTGAAACTGAAGTCAGAGTGGGACAGCCCCTGGGTACGACTGCTGATTCATCGTTACCGAGGAAATGAAACTTCAAAGTGACTGAGTTCTCAATAACTCATTGTGGTTTGGTTTTTCTTCAACTGTGATAGTAAAGAAAGGAGAAGTGACGTGACAAGGGGGAGATGCATAACGGAATCAAAGACTCATCTTTATCGGCCGAGTTTGTCTTTTAGTGAGTGATTACAGTTAAAGTTACCTTCCTTTTTCCTTTCGCTGAGCGTTTCTCAAATTAAAAACACACCACAGATGTGCAGCATTCTCACCTCGCCGACTCCACCCAGCTGAGGTGCGATCGCTGTCTTATCGGGTTCTTCATGACGACAACGTCTGAACTACCTGTTGACACACCGGCTTAAGCGCGACCGTGCGCATCACAAAGAGCAAAGCCGTAATCCAATCAGGTTCCATCCCATTAACGAAGGCCGGAGCTAGTGATGTGAACGACGGCTTTTTGCTCTCTGGTTGAGTCGGTCTCTCTCCTCTCCAGGTTCAACATGTTTGTGCACTTACGCCCTGATTTAGACCAGGCAGCCTTCCAGAAGGACTAAAAGCAGCATAAATTATAGAGGAAAGACTGGATGACATATTGGTCAGCACACAGCCACGATTTTTCCTTCTAACAAATCGTGTTTAATCTGTCGCTAGGCAACAAAGTAAACCCTGTGCAGTTGTGTGACATCCCCGTTGTATAAGTATTGTTGATGCACATGGGAGTTTCAGAACCTCTATCTAAAAAAGTCAATTTCAATTCTGACGAAGTATGAAAGTCAAAGGAACACTTCCCATTCAGTCGTTTACAATACCTGGCTTGTGGTCAGTAAAAAATCGTCATGGTAACAGAAAACTGGGCAAACTCTGTCCTCTTGAGTTCATAATTTGCCAAACTCATTTAACACACACTGACACTGACTCACTCGCAGAATTAATTTTGAGAATAATAATTGTCTTTAAACCTTCTTAGTATCTCTGGGTAGGCGTCGCCCAACACACTGACTTCAGAAAGCATCAAACTATGCTCTGAAAATATCATAATAGAATAATTTACATTTTAAAGTTTCATGGGGTCACCTATTGACCGAACCCTTAAATTCTTTCATTAAGTCTTTTTCTGAAAATTTCTGTTTTTCACTCTCCAAATCAATCAATTGCAAAGTGGAAAGTGACATTTACACTCGTCTTTCACCGTCTACTTTTGTCGACGGTTTATTAAATATTCCATCAGTGTGTTAATATATTTATGCCTTTACGTGACTGAAACACTATACCACATCCACCAGAAAGAGCTTCCTGGAAAGTAATATACTTTATTTGTTAATATTGATATTGTTTGTTCATGTTTAATCCACAGTGAATAAAAAAACAAACTTGTCTAAACATATCGTCAACACTGTACTGTAACACTGTCTCAGGTTAATACTACCTAGCAATACTGTTTTACCAATCTGCACTAGCTTCTCTTGCCATAGACATGTATATACAGTATGGTGTGACAGACAAAAGTACTCCCTGGACAGAAGAGCGATAAAGGAATGTGCCTGGTCTGGTGAAACAAGTCCTTTTTGTCCATCCAGCTACTACTCTTGTATGGGACCAAAACTGTGATGCACACATTTCCATCGGGACCAGCGTTCTCTCTCTGGATGGACAGTACTAGCCATGTCAACCTTGTCAACAGATACATGAGCTGAGAACAATACAAGTTGCCTCTTTAACTCGCGACTTAGGGAAGACATGATAGTAATCGTAGTCTATGGCCAAAGCAGCAACTGCGTGTCTGATGGTTTTCACTAAATTCCAAGAAAAACCGTCCACCAGAGGGGCCAACTTTAGTTCCAGAATTCTTACAATTGTTTGTCTCTTTTTTTTTCTCCAAAATTCGTGATAATAACAGGGATTTGAACCGTCTGAGAGAAGGTGAAGGAGCTTATTACAGGCAACAACGTAGCCGTCGATCTCAGCCAGGAATGTCTTAAAAGTGCCTTTTTGCAATGCTTAACATTACTGTCAAGCTTTTTATGTTTTTGTATCATAGGAATGGCAGTTGTGAAAGCAGTTCAATCAGTTCAAAAATAAGTTAAAGTTAACTTAGTTACTTGGCTTATTTGCATATTTAACTTTGTGTTAAGGTGCAGGTCAAGAGGTTAAGGTGCAGGTTGAGACCTGTACCTGAATAACAAGCAGCCAGGTGAGCCTTTCATCCGAAATGAGAAGGTTTCACACACAGAAAGTAGTTCTCAGGTGTCGGAGCAAAGAATGTGTCAATGATTCACATCTCCTATAAATTCATAGTTTTAGTTTGTTTATGTGTGTCGTGTTGTTGTCCCTTCGACTGCTTATTTACCAGTGTACTGCCATATTTACTTCATAACTTCAAACAACTAAATACAAAATAACAACAAAAACAGCTGATAATGAAAACACTGGGATTGGAAAAGCTCTAAAATATGTTTGAAAGGTTTTTTACGCTTCCGTTTTTTTTATACGTTTTTGTAGAATTTAAATATATCGCAATATAAATACTTTTTTTTTCGATTGGCCAATTCAAATATTTAGACGATCAACAAAATGGATATGATGTTCCAGAGCGTTACAAGGAGACTCCCCAACGTTTTACATCCAACATTTTTTAAAGATGTGACCTTTTTTGGGCGAACTACTGCAATGGCGATAAGCTAAGGTTGATCATTGACTCTATAAAACTACAGCACATGTTTAGAAACAAGAGTATGAGCCTGAATAAAATCCAGTGTAGACAACCAAGATCATGCGTGATCTGTCAGGGCGTTTAGCTTCGGGGCGCTTGATGCTCAGCAGGTCCACGAGCAGCTGATAACATGTTCCACTCCAAATATGGCCTGAGGGCTGAAGACTTCAGTCAACTAATTGCCGCAAAGCACAGAAAAAACGCCCCTTTATAAATAAATATTTATCAAGATAAATTCTGACATGGAGAATATTTGTCAAGAGCAAAGTTGTGCATGATTTTAGATCGGCAGGCATTTCCATGGGAAACTTAAAAATAAAGAAAATAGTTTACTTGGGAAGCAAAAAATAAATAAAAATGAAAGGATATTCAAAAGTTTTAAAATAGCAAAAGCCTCTTGAAAAGATAACTTTTAAATGACTCATCCTGTCAAACAAAGTCAGCCAAAAATGAATCCCTAATGATTGACCTTCAAATAGAGACTTTTATTTACTCAAGATGTTTTGCCATCATCATCTTCAGGACTGTAGGTTGACATTGCAACCACTATACTGTAACTGCCATTGCATCTGCTTGCTCCAGAAAGTATATTAAGTTAATTAAAAGAAACAGAAACAGAACATTTTTTCTTTACTTATCTACTAACAGTAATGACAGTAAATTATTAGTTTTTTTGTTTCAACAGTTTTAAAAAAACGGGTCAATCAAATAATAGGAATAATTAAATAAGCAACATAAAATCATACTGTATTTAAGCTTTACTGTAATTGGTTATTTTATGAGAATTTCATGCTGACACACTTGTGTGACGCAACATGGGAGTGGGCATACATTACGTATACTTCAAGTTTATTTACAATATTTATCTAAATGTTCAAATTTTAAATTCATATTGTTGTGACTTTCACAAGGTAAAATTTAAAAAAAGGAACTAAAAGCTGTTTACCTTTTATTTAGTTTAGAACACTTTATTAATTTGCAAAATTAGTTTATTTTATTAATTTAAGGTAAACTCAGCTTTGTGCTTGTAGATGTAGCACAGAACAAACATTTTTGTGTTTAATTTGCTGAGAAATGCGTTTTTTTATTTGAGTCTTAAATTAAAAGATATATCTTATACAAAAATAAAAACTTGCCACGTCCTATGCATTTTTGCCTCTATATATATATATATATATATATGATAAAAAACTAGATTTAAATGGTTAAAGTTTAATTCTCATTGATTTGTGTAAATTCAACTGTACATTTTTTTTATACATTAACCAATTTAAAAACATATCTTCTAATGTTGACGTTTGTACTTATGAAACCAACTTTCTAAATGTTTATAAAAATGCAAAAACATTCACGAGAGTCATGGAAGTGCTGAAGTGGCGTTCGACCCCTCGAGGGCTTGACGCTGAAGTGACATGCTAAGACCAGGATGGATGTCAACAGGATTATGGACTAAACCCTGTCGCGTATGGAGGATATACATTAAGTATATTCACTGCTGATACTATTTTTAAAAAAAGCAAGTTTTTCTCTATTAAAATGTTATGAAGTCATTTATTGAAGTAGTAATAAACGGTGTTATTATCTAGTAAACACAATGTAATAGACAGGAAGCTGCAGTAAAGTTGTTCAGAAGTTGTCATAATAGTCGTTATTACACATGACTAGATTTGGGTTCGTGGAAGTGTTGCGTTCAGGAGCCCCGTGTTGCGTTCACTCACCAGGTACGCTCCGACGGTGCCCTGCGCCAGCATGAGCGCACATTCCGCTATCAGGAATATCTTGATATTGGAGAAGCAAGAGGGGCTTTTTTGGGGGGCGTCTCTCTCCAGCATGTCCCCGCCGTCGCTCCGGTCCGAGTCCCGCTGCTGCTGCTGCTTCTTCACCTGCATCCTTTCCGAAACCAAAAAAAAAAAACCGGAACCAGAACGCGCACGGAGGGCGATTCTCTCGCTACATTCACTCGTCGCTCCGCGCACGAACTCCGGCGCTCGTCAACATTTTCTTCCTCGTCGGCGAACACGTGAAGTCCCTGTGGTTCTGGTGGTGGCACATGTGGGTCTGGGGGTGTCCAGGCTTTTGGTGGGAAGACTGTTTTTTTTTTTTTAAGTCATCGCGTCTCTCTCTCTCTCCAACTCCTCCTGGGCTGTCACGGTGCTTGACGCACAATGACTGCTCTGGTGTGTGTGCTCCGGTGTCAGTGACACACTCGGCCCCTAGAGGCGCTGTTTCGCTGCTCACACGCCCAGTCTCGGCTCCAGCCTCTGAAGACTTCTATAAGAGTGGAGTTGACTTTGAATCAAAAAACATACATTTGTTCCTTTGTATGTTGCTCGGAGCTCTAGTCTCGCAACATCAAAGTTCACTGTTAAGCATGTTTTATTGACATGAGATTAAAGTTAAAATATAAAGTTTAACGTGAATATATATTTTCCACTCGACCTTTTAAATACCAAAAGTACTATCATTTCTCCACTGCAATCATGTGTAAAAAATAAATAAATAAAAAAAATAAAAAAAATGCTTAAGATGGGATATGTAAGTAAGTAAGTAATTTTTATTTGTATAGCGCTTTTCCAGACCAGGGTCACAAAGCGCTTAAACAATCAAAACAATACTCAATAAAATATATACTTTAAAGATCAAGATAAAACTGATAACACAACAGGAGTTCCAGAAAATCAGTAGATCCATCAAACACAGAGAGAGAGGAAGATCGTTCCAAAGCTTAGGACAACAGCCTGGAAGGATTTCTCTCCTCTGGTCCTGAACCGTGTGTTTTTGTTATTTTTTTTATCCATTAATGCCTGTTGTCGCTAATTTGCAACATACCCAATTTTACAACTATTCTATGTTCTACAGTAAAAAAAAATATATCTTCACTTAATTTAGTCTCTGCTTGAAAGCAAAAACACACATAATTATTTTTTAAAATAATTGCAAATAAATTCAGGCGTCAAGGGGTTAACTTTGGACATGTTTCCCTTAAAAAAAAATGCACCAATGGTTAAAAGGATCACCCAAAAATTCAAATTTCACCCATTTTCTACTGACCTTCATGTCGACTAAGTAAGTATGTAAGTAGGTAATTTCTATTTATAGAGCGCTTTTCTAGACCAAGGTCACAAACCGCTTAAACAATCAAAAAAAAAAAAATACTCAAAGTATATACTTAAAAAGATCAAGATAACACAGAGAAAAAAATCACAGGTGTCCCAGAAATGTAGGGAAAAGCCTGCGCTAAGGTTGGGAATAATCTTTTCCTTTATGGAATTATAGGCAAAAATAATAAGTCTATTTTAAACTAATGTCAAAAAAACCAACTCTCATGACTCACTCTCACGTTTCAAATGTTCAAATGTTCCTCTCCAAGATGCAGTAAGTTCCTCATCATGACCATGTTTTAAACTTCCTCCGTCTGAAATCTTGGCGAACAAGAGGTTATGAGAGCATAGACCATTTTGATGTAATAATGGCTTTACTCCTTCTCCAGCCAGCTGTAATCACGCCCGCTTTGTTTATGCGCCGAGTCCCTTGGAGGTAGAGGCTTCCAGGGATTGACAGCGCCTGGTGACAAACCTTGATTATTGACCAATCACAGCAGAGTGGGTGTGGTTTTGGTAAACGAGATTTTAGCTTGAGAAAAAACAAGTGTTTTAGGTGAGCAAGGGTTAAGGCGCATTTTCTAATGTAAATATTTCAATGAAAAGAGAGTTTTGTACAAACAGACACATTCTGATGATACAATAGAGTCCAACATCTATTTAAGACACACTTAAATCAACACATTAGTTGCTCTTTAAAGGGCTAAAGCTAATTCTCACTTGCCCTTATCTTTTTTATGTTGAGTTAAGTTTCAAGTCATACAGAACCAGCCGAAAATATTGAAAGTCTCCTAAAAGCACCACTACATAATATTGAAAATATAGTTCCTGGCTCCCTCTGATGGCAGAGCAATTTAACTGCAATGTAGTGGGACCTTTGTTACCACATGTCATATGCCTTTGTTTTGAAGACGAGATAAAGGCTATCATGTCAGTTTCTTTATTAATCCTCATTTAAACTTCAAAAAGCTATTGAGTCATTTGAAAACACTGTCTCATCGTGTATTCCAGACACCTCAGATGTTGGGAATGCAGTCACAGTTGAGTCGGGAGCATCCAGTTGGAAAAAAGTCTTTTTTATTGCAGCCTGGTCCGTGCCATATGAATTAAGATAAATATGTGGATGAGCAGGAAAAAAAGGGACACAAGGTATTTGTTTATTTGGCCGAATTTCATTGGTATTGACAGATATTTGATACATTTACTTGATTGGTCCCAATTTCGTCAATGTATTGTGAGCAGTCTGATAAATAGGGTCAATCAAATATAGGCCAACCCATTGTTTAACTTTCTGAAAAACATTTTGAATCAATTCCGCAGCCATAGAAATCAAAACCAACCCATGTGACCTGTTTTTTAACCGCAGTCTTGAAAGGTTTAAAGTCAAAAATGGACATTTATTTTTTATTCGGATCATTCCCGGCCCTGAACTACAAAGGCACATTGAGGTCAAGTTCATGCCAAGCACATGTGTAAAGGACTCTGGTAATGATGGGCATGGTTGGTTTAAACCCGAGTGAGGAATGTTTTGAATAGAGACTTCTGCCAGGCATTGTTCTGCCGATAGCATGACTACTATTTATAGGATTTGGAAGACGGTGGCGTTCGAAGCCACACCCGTCTGCTGGGAGACACTTGGAAGCTGGAGAAGTTTGACAGCTTAACGTGAAGTTGAACAATGCTGGAGGACAACATTTCCTGTTGAAAGAAAAATTACCTCACCGTCTGTTTACAACAGACATGTCTGGAAACGTGACACGTCTCCGGAGGGTCGGTTGAAGTTTGTCTCAGATCATGAAGACAAGTTTGTGCCAGATTTATTTCTTAATCTTCCTCTGAATTTTGAGGAAACGACATCACAGGCTGTACAACACCCTATGATTCAGAGAATGTGAAAGCACACGTTTGTGTTTTTAACTAAAATGTTTATTAAAAGACACATCACCTATTTTTTTACATTACATTTTCCACAAAATAAAACAGAATATAGCAAATGTATTCAAAGTTCAAAGTTAATGAATTATTTAATTAAAAAAAAAAAAACGTTTTTGGACACATTCTAAACATAAAGTATCTTCAACTCTGTGGCATTTTCATTTGACTCACAAGATGACAATTAATCAAAGTTTTTAATATACATTTAACCAAAATTTCTACGACCAATTTATTGAGTTTTATATGAGGACTCAGCTGGCTCCCAGTTCGACTTGACCCCGGGACTTGACCCCGGGCGTGCCATGACTTTGTATATCACATGGAGACAGACAGCAGGAGGTTGTGAACATATCCATGCCTGTTATTAATGTTTATATCCTCTGTTTTGTGTTAATTCTTTAAATACCATTTCAGCCACTGTTCATGCAAAGGGACAGTTTCAAAAGTAAGGGTTTTGCAACCATATGTGATAAAACCTATACAATATCCCATCCCTAGAAAATAGTTCTATTTTTTTTGTTATTTATTAGAAGCGCTAAGATAACATTTCCATGTATTTGTTTTACCTTAACCTTTATTTTAAACACGCTCTTTTGCTTTTGTTAAAAAATGTTGTTTTTCTCAAAATCATCAGGGTTATTTGACCAGAAGTCAGTTTTTGTAACACATTTTTCCACTACATCTCTCCTGGACTAACTCTTCCTGTTTAGATTGAATATCTACTTTATTTACTGATTATTTTGGTCACAATTAATGTAATACTATATTAAAGGTGTCAATGAATAATCCAATATTTTGATCACATATGTGTATAAAACCAGATCAACTACATTCTTGGCAGCAATGTTTTGTTTCCATGATCAAAACACAAAGTTCCCTCTTACCTTTTTTTCCCTTTCACTAAGGGGAAAAAAGAAACCACTTCCTCTTTTAAAACCGACACCTGACCACCACACGGCCTCAGGTGCCCAACGACGCCGCAGCTATCAGAACATCTCCTGCAGTGGATCAGCGGAAATCCCCCGTGAAATTGCTGCAGTGTCAAGTCTCCGCTAAATAACTTGTCCGGATTCATTACGCTGTGTGTTTGCTTAAGGCTTTTCGCTCGCATCGAGCTTCGCCCTGCGCCAAGTAAAACGGAGACACGACTCGGGAAGCTCAAGTAGCGACACGATAACCCGCCATTGACATGACACCTTGAAACACTTTGTCGGGGAACTTTAGAGCAGATACATATTTCATGGTTTCGGGGACACTCACATGGCATTTGCAAGCTTCAATAGCTAAAATGTCATGAGGCACTTTTTGTGTATGTGTCCCCTCTAAATATAGCGTGCTGCTGTCTGTTCTACATTTAAACCATTTCATGCTGCCTCTCCCCCTCCCATTCTATTTTTACTCTCGTATCAATAGAGAGGGCAGTTTTAAAATAGACCGCTATCACTGTTGGGGAGATTTTTTTTTTAACAGGACGAAGCAGCGTGTTCTCTCTTTCATGCAATAAGATCGTTTTGCTTTTTTCTAGATATAGCAAAAGTTCTGAAAGCCCCCCCTCCTGCTCCCCTCGGCACTTACCCAGGCAGTAAACAAAAAAAAAAATCAAACTGCGCTGGAAGGAGTCGAGACGAAGAAGTGGTTGGAATGACCTCAGGCTTGGTAAACAGGACGAGCTCACACCATAGAACTCAAGAGCAACATTTAAAGTGTGGAATGTCGCGTGAACCAATCACAAGTGTGCATCATTATATAGCAAATACAGCTGGTGTTCTAAAGTTGTTCTATATGTCTCATGTAGGGAGATGTAATGATGTCCTTTTTCTGAGAAGGAATCCATCAAACTTGTCTCTTTCCAGTTCCCTCATGTTTGGAGGGGAATTTGAGTTATGCAATTGATCTGACACGTGTTGTTTTTTTTGACTGCGTGTATCTGTTCCTACCTTAGAATGGTAAGTTAAGAATGATTAAATGAAAAGGGGAAAATATGATTTGATGTCAGTCTGGAGGGAATTGGACAGGAAGTGACATAACCAGTGCAAAACCAGTGCATCTCAGAAACAATGTCCAACAGTGAAGCAAAAAAACACCCTTTTTTTAATCAAAATACGTATTTAAAGCACGGATTAAAACACCAAGTTCACTGTACAAGGGTACTATTTTACCTTGGACCAGATTGTTCTGGTTTATGAAAGCCTTAACTAAATGGCAGTGTTTTCATCAACCGATCATATTCCACCTCTTGTCCGAAGTTTTCCTAAATGCTGCAAACAATCGAAACTTTAAAAAAAAAAAGAGAAATCAAAATGAGTGGAGGGCACTTTGTATCACACATTTATATATATATTTTTTAAAGTCTCAAATGTATTTTTGTTAATATAAATGTTTGGTATAAGGTGCCCTCAAATAGTCCAGTTGAAGTTTAGTTTACATTTGAAAAAAGCTTTTAAAAAAGGCGTTGGGGTTTGTAACATGTGGCGCCATCATGGAGGAAGTGGTCGGATCGACATAGAACTGACACCAGAAGACTACGTTTCCCCAGATAGCAGTGAACATATATGGACTTTAAGATCAGTGTTCAGTAATGATGTCACAGATACTACAGCCATAATATCAGAATATATTCAGCAGAAGAATAAAGTTTCACGAGGTGCCAGAAGTTGTCTCGGCATTGGTATTTGGGAAGTAGCAAAAACAAAAATACAAGACCTTAAATAAACACTTTTAGATGTACCAGTCCGTGTCTGACGGGAGATGTTATCTTCTTTATGGATCACAAACAACTCTTTATATACCGTGTACAGTTGAGGAGAGCGGGTGAAAGTCTGCTCTCTCTATATTAACATTATAATGTATGTTAGATACACAATATGATATATATTTATATAAGTCTATCAATTGATCCTTTTTATAAGCTGTTTTAATTTGCTTCCACTTTCAAATATGAGTTTCTTTAAGTACTGCATAATCCAAACCTTCCAGTTCACACAAAAATGATCCTTTAATCACACTTTTTAACTGACTAACACTTTTTTTTAAGAGATATAATCACTATATTTAACCAATTCAAAAGCAGGAAACAAAAAAGCTAAGCACTCATAAAGGGAAGTCCAGGCAGAGCTTTGTTTGAAAAGGGTGTGGTGAAACGTTGCAGGATTTCACAGATTCGTTTACAGGGAAATAGAAAGTACTGAAGTATAGTTTAGCGGCGACTGTTAAGTGTATATTTCTTCACAAGTATTTGTTATTTTGATTGTCAGTGCGTGGTGGGAGGTGGGCTGATAATTCATGGAGAAGAGCTGACTAATTGGGCACCACTTTTAAAAAAGACTGTCACTGGAGGCTTTCCAGTGTGAAAATCATTTGATGCATCTGATATTTCACTCTCAATAAAAGCACGGGCTATTCATGTGATTTTGTTCTTCGAATGCCAGACCAGTGCGGCTCATAGTCACGACTTTCTGATCACATGAATATGTTGGACGTTCGGTTCAACTAACTGCAGAAATATTTACAGTAGAAGCAGATATGAGTGTGCAACACCAAACAGATGTATTGAACGGAAAACAAACTGATGGGATACAAACAAAACAATCAGTCTTAGGAAATCTTAGAAGGCAGAGTACTTTGACTGAAGCCTTTCTGCAGGGAAAGGCCTATTTATCTAGTGACTTAGATGGCATGTTTTCTTTAGCTGAGTCACACACAAGGCAATGAAAAAACCACTCAGAGCAACCAGGTGTTAATATGTTCCTAAAACCTTTCCTTCCATAGGCTTTTCCAGACCAGTGACCACTTGACCATTTAAGTTTTGCCACATATTGTTACTACCACAGTCAGTGAAGCAGCAACTCTATGAAGGAAACATTGAATATTAAAGCAGGTCTATGAGATTTTTAGTCGGATGATGCCTGGTTGTGTTTATCATGACGGCAGACCACATCTCCCATGAGCACTCGCTAAACGTCGCAAAATTTGCCATGACCCTGACTTCCATTGTCTGAATAAAGGATGGATACCAATGAGGTAATGAATCAGATTGTGGATAATGAAATATAATGTGTGTTATGACGGCTTTGTAAATAATATAACTTTAACTTTGTTTTTGTACAGTAATTCGCCCCCAACCCCACCACAAGCAGAGTAACATGTAGCATGTTCACACCATCCCCAAGAACTTTTACAGTGACAATAAAAATCACACAAAACACCTCAAGTCACAATATATGAGGCATTCAACTAGTTTTAAGTGTCATCACAAGTTATTTTAGTACAAAAATATTAAGGTACCCAAAACTGCCTGGAGATGCTTTAAAGTACGTGTTAAGAACAAGAGAAAGAAAGGAACCAATTTTCACGGAAAATTAAGCGGGGCTCTTTAAAATATGTTGAGAATGGTTGAGTTGGTAATTCCACTTGTCATGCATGTTAGTTTATGTGCGAAAGTGAACCTGAGTATGACATTAACTATGGTATTGCTGGGTGAGTTGTGGGCCCTCATATGTCCATACATTCCCTGCCGGACTACACAGGTGGGATTATAGAGGATAAATATATATGGATATGATCCAAAGGTCTTAACAATACCTTACTGGCAGGAATGAAGAGGCTGCTGGCGACAATTTCAAGGCCTGACGTTGAGCTTAGATGGCAGCTTAAGAAATTCTCCAATCGCAAGGGTCACCAAGGCTTTTGAATCCACAAGTACTCTGACTCACTCAGTGACCCAAAGGGGTACTTACGGTCACTCACTTCAGAAGCAGCAAAGGTTAAATGCTTTCTAAAGCTCTACCTTAAGAATGCTAAATGATATTCATCAAACACTCAGATGACCCGATTGGTTTCTTTACAATAATCAATATCAGATTGGAAACATGAACCCAAATAGAAGGTTCATTCAAAACAATCTGCTCTTATGGTACCTGAGAGCATATTGTTGGTGACCCCTGCCCTATAATTACCCCCGAAAGGATGATAGCAATGTTATACTCTCGGTAGTCTGGCACGATGGCAACATGCTTCTACCGGAGACCAGAGTGGAAATGTGTTCCTCCCTGAGGTGGAAAGGTTAGTGACGTGGGAACAGCCAGGCAGTAAGAAACACAAAATGATCCTATTTTCTCTACAGGATGGTAGAAATGTGCAATGGTTTATCAAAAAAAAAGACCAATAGTTTTTTTTTCATCCATGATTCAGTACAGTCTGACATACGTTGCTACACCTACAACTGACCGCACCTCAAAAGTGCCAGTAGACTGACCTACATGTGGGGTGATAAGGAAAATGAGGAAGTAACTGAGTAACAGACAGTTAAACAACCGACAATGGCGTATCAGTAAAACAATTCTCTTCCCGTCACCAGCTCTGTCTGTTGCTTCTTTGGATTCAACCAGCAACCGGGCCTCTGCGGTTAACCTTTGAATCAGATTACATATTACTGGAAAGCACAATCAAATCAGATGAAGATTTAAAAAAAACAACAGAACTACTACTTCCTGTTCACTACTGGCATCTGTTGTAGTCGTCTGCATTGCTTCAGTGCAAATAAAGATTTGTGTCAGAGCATCGGCAACAAGCTGTGGCAGCTGAGGTCACAAAGCAAAAGATAAAGACATTTTTGGAATTCCAGCCACAGATGAAGGTCACACGGGTTTTTATCATGTATTTCACTTTTTCGATGGAGTTCTTCGGTACCTGTGACACCAAGTTATAGACTGTATTGAGCACCTGCTGTTTAATCAAGCAAAGATCAGTACCTTGGATTAAGAGGTGCATTCTTTCCTACTGAGGGTTAGTCAGGGGATGCTCAGCTGTTTTCAGCAACAATAACAATGGAAGCCGTTTAGATAAGGGACCGTCTTCATGCAGCTGCCCCAGAGGCACACACTGAAACACAACATCTAAATGAAGTTGGCGACATTATCGAGAGATTCTGAAAAGCTTTCAAAACCATTACACACCACTTACCGTGTTTACTCCATGAAATATTCAGCTGGCACTTCAATGGAACATATACATAATACCATAGTGCAAAATTGAAGGCAACATGCAAACATATGGCTGCTTAAGTAACTCTGGCGCAGAGGGACACGCGGCCAAGATGCTGGCATAGAGTCCGTTTATGTCATGAAATCATGCTTGAAGAGGATTTCATACATAAGAACTAATGTATGTACATTCAGATAGAGTGGTTAACAGTCACCAACCAAAAGATACTGATCTTTAATAATCAATTATTAGATTGAATCTATGTTATAGCACAGTACGTTCATCCCTGGCAAACATCAGTGAAGACTTGTTTCAGTCGGCACATAAGAGGCGTGTGTGCTGATATTAGTTTTTTCATCCCTCTGAAAGCTTCCTTCCTGTCAGGGAAATGACATGCTAATGGCTCGCTCCTCTCTCGGCACCAGTGCTGGATCACAGCTGTCTAATGAAAGCGTTTTCACTGATGATAGATGCCTCCACTTCTATCAGATACCGTTTTTAGTCACCAGTAATCATCCTTATTAGACTTTGTAGTGAAGAGTGGCATCTGTCTTTATCTACTGACTCTTAAAATAGACTTCTCATCTGCATCTGTTTTGTCCAAATTTAAAATTTAATATATTCAATAGGTTTTGATTGACTTTAAATATTATCATCCCTTTGAAACTATTATTTATTTTAGGTACCGACCTGCCTTCCTTACCAGCTTGCTACGAAGCAACCTTTCAGAGCCCACCTACAATCTCTACCTACCTAACTAACCACCAACCTAACCAACCACCTACAAACCCTACCTACCTACCCATCTAACTACCAACATAACCACTCACCTACAATCCCTACCTAACCACCCACCTACAATCCCTACCTACCTACCCTACCTTAACCTACCTAACCACCAACCTAACCACCCACCTACAATCCCTACCTACCTACCCTACCCTAACCTACCTAACCACCAACCTTACCAACCACCTACAATTCCTACATACCTACCTAACCACCAACATAACCACCCACCTACAATTCCTACCTACCTACCTACCTTACCACCAACCTAACCATCCACCTACAATCCCTACCTACCACCTAACCACCAACCTACAATCCCTACATACCTACCTAACCACCCACCTACAATCCCTACCTAACTACCCACCTATTATCCCTACCTACCTACCCTACACTAACCTACCTATTCACCAACCTAACCACCCACCTACAATCCCTACCTACGTACCTAACCACCAACCTACAATCCCTACTTACCTACATAACCACCCACCTACAATCCCTACCTACCTACCCTACCCTAACCTACCTAACCACCAACCTAACCACCCTCCTACAATCTCTACCTACCTACCTACATACCTAACCACCAACATTACCACCCACCTACAATCCCTACCTACCTACCTAACCACCAACCTAACCACCCACCTACAATCCCTACCTACCTACCCTACACTAACCTACCTAACCACCAATCTAACCAACCACCTACAATCCCTACCTACATACCCTACACTAACCTACCTAACCACCAACATAACCACCCACCTAAAATCCCTATCTACCTACCTAACCACCAACCTAACCACCCACCTACAATCCCTACCTACCTAACCACCAACATAACCACCCACCTACAATCCCTAACTACAAAATATCTAACTTGTTAGCTGGCTACTAACCTACCTTTTCCCTCATTCAAAAAAAAATTAAAAATCCAATTTTGGGGAGTTCTTTCCTACCTTCCCATCCAACATTACCTTCAAAATAAGTATTATCTTCTACTGTACCTACCAAAGAACTGTCTTTAGCAATTATTAATAGAGCTATGACTTCTTCCAGCTACTTTTAAAATTCTATTGCTGACCTACCGCTCTCAATCAATCCTACCCGTACCTACCCTGGCCAGCCTTACCTATCTGCCTTCCTACATTTTCACTTGATCTAACATTCACCCATCATGTCAAATATGCTTTCCCTACTGTCTCTACCTATTAGTTCTGTGTCATGTATAAATAACCTTTCCTAGCTTGTGAAAATTTTGTGTATCGGATGGCCCCGCTAAGAGAACACCAGCAAGCGTTGGTTCCTTTTTTCAGCTGAAATTTTCGCTGTTAAATGTACCTCTACTGTGTTCTCAAACAATTTCAGTCTTGCATATTTTTCTCTTCTCAAACATTAAAAGCATAATGTAAATAATCTCAGCATGAATTTTAATAAAATTGCGTGACACACTGGCGACGTTCGTCTCTGGATGGGAAATTTTAAATAGAATTGTAAATTGAGTACTAAGGCCTGTCGTCTAAATCCTTGTTATCAAAAAAGGCCGCTTTCACTCTTCCCTTTTATTCTAGCTACAAAAACACAGAGTGTGGAATTACCACACACATGAAGGGTGTGTGTGGTGAGAAGATTTATTTGCATAAGCACACACAGCCCAGGCAGTTTCCTGTGAAACAGCTTTGATAAAAGTGTGTGGACAATCGTTGCAGCTGAAGTCTTGTGGGAATTAGATTTGTTTATTTACATATACAGTATATTCCAAGATAAACAGTCGGAAAGAGCTGATTATTTTTTGGTGACACACACTCCACTAGTGAAATAACAATAGCTTAAACTATGGGAAAAGATTGAGAATATTCTTGTTATTAAAACGAATGGTAATTACTTACTTTATGTAACCTTTATGTTTAAATACTTCCATGAATAAAAGATAAATATGGATGTTGAATCATGTTGAATTAGTCATGAACACATTTTCTGAGATGCATACATTGCGATTTGTACAAGGAAAGACATTAAGACATTTTATTAACATTACATCAAATACACACGCGCACACGCACGCTTTTTCATACAAAAGTGCCCGCAAACAAACAAGAATACACTTGAGCACTCTATCTAAATCTGACTAAATTTGTCATGACAACGTTTTTTGTTTTTTTTTGCTTTTAAATGACTTAGATCAATTAAATAAAAGTATGTAGTGCAACTCAAAACCCACCGGGGCCACAATACTCATAGTGTCGATGTAAAGAATAATTTGCAAGAGAGCGCCCTCTTGAGGTAAATCGCAGCGTCACAGCGTCTTCATTATGAGGGAGAACATTTTTTACAATTTAAATACTTTCTTCTCTGCCACGTGACTTAAGCAAAATTGTCGCCATCAAAATTATGCATCACAATAAGGGATTCTAACTGCTAAATATTAGAATAATAGATGTATAAACTAAAATAAATAAATGGTTTAGATTAAGTTACAACAGTGTTGGATGACACTTTCAATTCAGTTTAGGACTTTATTTTACACTTCAACATAATACACACACTTTATTAATCCCTCTGGAGAGAGAGAGAGAGAGAGAGAGAGAGAGAGAGAGAGAGAGAGAGAGAGAGAGAGAGAGAGAGAGAGGGAGAGAGGGATGGATGGATGGATGGATGGATGGATGGATGGATGGATGGATGGATGGAGAGATGGATTAGAATTGAATACAAAACAAGGTGCAATACAAACAGAGTCCACAAGATGGTGACAGTGCTACACAAGTCCGTTTTCATCCAGGATCTTGTTAACCTTGTAGGCCGGATGGTTGGCGATGACCAGCGGTGGAGGCTGGGGGTCATTCGTTGGCTGAGCCTACTCGTGGCGACAGCCTTTAAGAGGGAGACAAGAAAGGTGGGATGGCGTTGAGGGATGATGGTAGCTTGAGGCGGACAGCAGGCGGATTGATGATCGATCGATTTCAAATGGTCCGATGTACCAGGGAGCCAACTTTAAGGCTGTAAGGCTAGAGGTGGCTTCGATGACCTTGCAGAAAACTTGCCAGGCCTGTGAGGTGAACTGCGGCCCACTATCAGATACAATGTCCGTCCGTATTCTGTGCAGCTGGAAGACGTTGTTGATCAGGATGTCGGCACTCTCTAGAGCAGAAGGGAGTTTAGGAAGTGGAACATTTTTGAAAACCTGTATACAATGGTTAGGATGTTGGTCATGCCATTGGAAGGAGGCAAGCCGTTGACAAAGTCGACAGCGACGTCAGACCATGGGCGACCGGGGGTAGAAAGAGTTTGGAGCAGACCAGATGGAGGACGGTTTTCTTCGGTAGCACGTAGTACAGGCGGCCACAAACTCCTTGACTTCCTGGTTCATTGTGGCTATCAAAAACACTGTTTTAGCAGTGCCAAAGTACGAGCGCTTCCATGATGGCAGGCAACCTTTCAGGAATGTCCCCACTGGAGAACTTGGTACCAGAAGCTCCTTGTCCCCCACGTTGTAGTACCTTTCGGAGTCTGTGAGCCTCCGGGAGAAGAAAGCGCAGGGGTTCATCTGGGAGAGGCCAGCACCGAGCCTGGTGTCTGGGGCATGAAATGTAGAAATGATTCCGGATGGGTGAGGATAAGTGACGTGAAGAATAGTTCCTTGAGCTTGTGGAAGGCGGAGTCGGCTTCAGGTGTCCATGTGAAGGTTCGCTTGGTGAAGGCAAGTGGAATTAAAGCAAAGGCCACTTTACTTTAATCACGAAATGAAGCGCTTGTAAAAAATAGCAATAATGAGCAATTTCTTACTGCCTCGATCTTAGTAGGATCCGGACAAAGTTGGCCTAGACCAAGGATTGAACCCAAAAAAACAACAGATGACACCCCAAACTTACATTTCTCTGCCTTTACAAAGAGTTTGTTTTCAAGTAATCGCTTGAATACCCGGCGGACATGGTGACGTTTTTTTTTTTTGGTGACGAGAGAGACTAGTAGGGCAGGAGCAAGATTTACCGGGGTATTGAGAACCACCTGTTGGCACAGACTGACAGGAGAGTCTGGGCATCGTCGGCAGCTGTGGTTCTCGCGGGGCAACGCACTCGCAACTGTCAAGGGAGAGAGAGCAGCGCAGGAACCGGAAACAATACAAAATAAAAGCCCGGAAGGTCAACATGACAATTTTATTGTTTGAACTACTTGTTAAATTCAATAAAACGACAACAACCACATTTTGCTTTTTTATCTGGACATTTTAGTGTATATTTCCTTTGAAAAAAAGGTGTAACTATCTAGATCTTCAAATTCCTTTTTTTCAGAATTTAAATTTAAGTAAAGAAATATATGATAATTTAAATATTATAATGTTAATGTATTTTAAATGTATTTGTAGCTTCCATTGTCGATAACCTACTTTGGAATCTTTCCATTTTTTTAATGTACATAAATAGATCTTAACTATAAAACCAAAGCTATATACACGACAACCTTTGTGATGATCTTTATTCCTTAACTATCTTAAGTTGAACAAAAATCAAGATTGATAAAAAGTACCCTGCTTTGTACTGTAAAAACTAAGATTATAAATGAAGGGTTGCAGAATATCATTGTCACGGACCTAAAAAAAACAAAATCTTGAAAATCCTTCCTAGTCATGCCTATAATTACCCCCTACAAGGAGGTTATATTAAGGGATTCCAAAAAAACATTTTTCTGCAAATAATGCAACATGAAAAAGATGATTTTGGAGGTGTTTTGATGTAACATGTCAACGTGATGTAACTCTAGAAAATAAAAAATCCTGCTTTAATTCAACTTTTTCTCACTTATGAAGACAAATTGACTTGTTGATCGTCTTCTTGCTGAACCTGCAACAACCTGATTCAATGATGACACTATTTATATTTACATTTATTCCGTTTTAAATCCAACATTTGTTTTGAAAAGAGTTGTTTTAATAAAGAATAGATAGACAAATATAACCCCATCAAAGCCTTTCGTCCTTCTACAATACTGTGATCCATCATTTGCACAACATGTGATCTTCAATTATGTTTTAATTAAGTGTGTTTAAAATTCAATTTTCCACTGTCTCCGCTCGTGTTGGTCCAGACTCTGACTCATGTGGGACACAACGTGAGCTGCCGTCAGTCACCGGGGGTCTACTCCGGTGACTCCGCCTCCCCTCTTGCTGCCTATAAGTGCAGCAGCAGCAGTCTCCTGCCGTCACATGTCCACTGACTCCACCAATATGGATGTAAACACTGTTGTGATGGGGAGTGAGAGCGTTGGAAAGTCAGGTAATCAACATTTCCTACTTTGAAATAATGTTAAATATAATGAAAATAACAGTCTGTTCTTCTCAGCACTCACCGTTCGACTTCTAACCAGGAGGTTTATTGGAGAATATGGAGATATCGGTGAGTTTAATATCATCACTAATCATGTTTATTTGCAGCAAAAATTAATCTTTCTCTGATTTTTATCTTTCAGAATCAGTTTTTTGTCGCAGTTTCCTCGTAGATGGGAAAGACTTTAATGTCAATATTTGGGATTCGCCTTTCACTGAGGTAAGAAAAAGAATAAACTGTATCAAATATTGAAAATGATTTATACTTTAATGTGTAGAAAATTACAAACAATTAAAAAATATAATTTATGTAAACTGCAATTTAAAAGGCTTTATTCATTTTGTATATAAATATTAACATGTAAATACACAAATTAATAAAACACGTTATACACAATGTTATAATGAATTAAAAAAGGGAAAATAAATTAAAAGTACAAAGATTACATGTTTTGAATAAGAAAAATATTGATCTTTTGTCAAGAATACTGCCAACCTTTCAAATGGTGTCAGAGTCTAATCATTGACAATATATAAACTCTGTTTATTTAGACAGGAAGTGGACAGCTAGCTAACTAAGAACCCTGCTTTTGATCAACAACAATAAAATAAAGCATTTGTTTGGGAAATGTTTGTGAATATTTCCTTATTTAATGAGCTTCACATTTTTATTAATATTTTCTCTGAATTTATATTAAAGGAAAAAAAAATATGTTGATCTTGTTGAACTTAATTAAAAATCGTACTTTATCTTTGTTTTTGTTTTTTTGTCTTGATGGCCCCTAACCACAGTATTAAGTATGAGGCTTTAGGAAATGTATAAAACATCCGCTAAAGTAGTAAAATGAAGAAAGAAAACAGCAAAATTCTGAAGTGTTTTCAAAGATAAATAAACTCATTGTGGTTTGAAACAGGAACCAAATATCCAGACAATGTTTCTACGAGTTAACTTCCAGTTACTCTTGAACAAAACCATCATTTTTTTTATTTTTATTCCAGGAGGAGTCTGAGCTGTCGCTCTTCGAGAAGAAGATCCAGTGGGCGGACTGCTTCGTCCTGGTCTACAGCATCTGTGACCGGACCAGCTTCACCTACATCAGCAGACTCGTGCAGGCCATCAAGTCCTCCAGGGACTACCAAAATGGCCCCAAATCCCCGATAGTCATCGTGGGCAACAAGAGAGACCTTCACCACAGGCGGACGGTTCTGAGCGAAGAGGGCCGGCTCCTGGCCCAGAACTCCAGCTGCCACTTCTACGAGGTGTCTGCTGCCGAGAACTACCACAGCGTGCTGATGGTGTTTCATGGACTGATGGACCGGATGAAGGACGCGAAGCTCCCCACCAAGAGACCTCTGGGCCTGAAGGGAATAGTCAAGACCATGTCCGCCGTGTTCGCGAGAAGACGGATTGACTCCATCTAAGTGGATCCCGTGGAGAAGGTGTCGGTGTGTAGCTGTGAAAGATCTCATTGAGGCCATGTTTGTGCTGGGATTTTAAGATGGAGAAACTTTGATGTAAATGTTTGATGTGATATTTAACTTTCAGATTGAAAGAGATTCTTTGCACGTTCTTGTGCACCTCACGATGAGATGATGTGTCTTCATACTGTTGAACCAAACACTGCTGTATTTATTCCCCTGGGCTTGTTTACAAGAATTTTAATAAACAAAATGTGTTCAAAAACATTTGTGTGCCAGAATGAAATGAGAAGAAACCTGAGTATCGTCAACTCTGACTCTTGTAACTCTTACATTTAAACTTCACTCTTGCTCACAGATCACTCGTTACATTCTTCCATCCTGCCTGCACTCTCTTCTTCACCTCTCCTCATCTGCATCGCCTTTTTTTTTACTACATTGAAGAGACAAAATGTGTCCAGTAGAGACAGAACTTGCTTCACATCAACACGCAACCCTGGATTTTAGGAATTGCTTTCAATGATATCTTGAGCCATTTTTGGCTTTGAGTAAGTAAATTAACTTTTACTTCGTTGTAAAATTAGCGAGGCTACAAACTGACCTAAAAGAATTCCACAAAGAACTTCTGTCATCACTCACACCTAAGGGTGTGTACTAATACTCTTTACTAGTGATGTGTTGATGAGTCTTCATGAAACATCTGATGAGGTATCATGATACAGTGTCATCATTTTCAAAGACCACTCGATGTCACTCTCTACTTTACGATCTTCTGCCCTGAAACCTGGCATCATTTTTACTCAGAGTGTGTTAAAGAATTTATGTTGCTTATAGTTTTATCACAATAAGCACGTAGTCATGCTTGCTGCGGCTCACAATGAGCTGGAAGGAACAAACTGTTTGTATTCAAGTGTGTCAAGAAAATCCCTGACGAGTGACATCTATTGGTCTTAAAAATGAAGACGCTGTATCGTGATACCTCATAAGCTGTTTCATGAAGCCTCATTAACTTATCTCTAATATTTACCGTAACAGTTCTGACATTAATGGCAGTAACCAGGCGAAAAATGTAGATTTTGGTGCCTTACTTTCAGTCTCTCTGGTGAAATGTTTAGTTTCATATACAAACATTTAAGATGTATTTAAAAAAAAGGGTCAAGCCGATGCTGATGTGCAAAAAGCAGCAGTTCCTCACGTTTTATACAAACCCATGAGTTTGCATAATAAAGGTTGACCTCAGTAATAACTCAATTGGTTAAACCAGAAGACTGCATTTTCAAGATGGCCAAGGTTTGAACAGACGTGCGACATCACAGTAACTACCTGTTATACAAACTATCATCAGAACTAGCCTTGCAAGCAAAACCCCTCCTTCACGCGGATTTGTACAGACACAATTAAACCCCATAATTATACTGACAGAACATTTCTAAGTCTGTTGTATTTGTCAAAATGAAGCCTTGAAACACAACTTATATTAAATACCCTTGTGTTATCTCAGGGTCAAGGTGACCAGAAGCCTTGGAAACAAATGTGTTTCTGGTATCACTTGTGTTATCTCAGGGTCAAGGTGTCAAGGGTCGTTCATCTTGACCCAGGCACAACACAAGGGATACAACAAACACATTTGTTCTCAGGCCTTTCGGGTCACCTTAACCTTGAGATAACACAAGGGTTAACAATGTTTCATTCTTCAAAATGTTATTTTTAATCAATTCATTGGACAAATTTTGAGTTTTTAAACCACATTTACACAACAACAATTATTATATTAATCTTATTTTGTTTTATTCCTTTCCTGTTGCCCAATTGGTAATTATTGAAAAGTAAATAATGTTATCAGTGTTTTTAGGAATATCATTTATATAAGTCACTAGAGGAGCAGACAGAACAAGCCACATATTAACTAAGATTATAAATTAATGAATTAAATCAATGAGTGATGAGACATACAGGCATGTGAACACCTTGTGTGTATTTCAGTCATAAATGAAAATAAATAAAAACATTTTTTCAATTCTTACATATTTATATATTGTATTAGATTTCATTGTTTTAACAGGGTAAAGTAAAAAAAAAGTTGTATTTCCTCCCTCTTAATCTCATTGTGATTCAGCCTGAACGCAAATCAAATCTTGCAAAGAACACGGTGAAATTGCTCTTTTGAACATCCTTATATGGGGAAATAATGCGTTATGTTCTTTTGTTTGTGTCCGGGCGAGTTAAACGGGAGGAGAAGCAGACTGTGGATCGACACTTTGTGTTTATAACAAGAACCAGAAAATAAAATTGATGTATAATTACCACCAATTTCTTCACACACAATTGCACATAGAAAAAAACATGATAAAAAAAATAGTTAGTGAGGACATAATAGTCCAAAAAACAGATGATGTCATGATTAATGTTTGCTTCAGACTCTTGTTCAAACTGGTGACTCACCGAGAAGAGGTGGTGTATTGTACTTTGACAGCCCGGAGCGCCTCCATGATTTTGCCGCATCACGGTGTAGGATATGTTTCTCTCCACGTGAATCAAGGTCAGATGCTCAAATACACAACAACGCCACACCGGTTGAATCGTTGACTCAACCGGAACTCAGTCGGTATCACTCGTGTTTGAACTTCAGTTGCTCTGAAAGCAGTTTATAAACAAGGTCACTCTCAGACTCGAAGGAAGGATTGAATAAAAGTGTTTCCCTTGAAAATGTCTTCGATACAATCGAGTGTTAAAATGGGATGATACGGTGTCGACGGGCGTCAAAAAAAAAACGAAATGTGGATCAATCGGTCATGAACACGGGAGGAATCTAAAAAACGCTGACCCATATTCCAACATGTGTCATCAGGCCACGGATCAGACCCCCCGCAGGGAGCCCGGGTTATGGGGAGCAGGTTTTTTCCAACAGACACGTGTGGCCGCGGCGAAGACACAATGTGATTTTCTTGCTGACTGATCAAATAAAAGCCAGAGTTATTCTATTATCGCGGCACAAACAGGACAAACGTGTGACGAGCTCAGAAACAAGACGAGAGCCAGCTCGTCCACGTGAAGTACCGGTAACGATGTGGGAGATACCTGAGGGGTTGAGGGTTCAAATCTGCAAATTAAAAAACTTGAAATAAGTGAAATATTTTCAAATTTGCGCAAATGACCGTCACTTGAGCAAAAATATTTTTTATATTTTTTAGCCAAACACATTTTTTTAACCTTATTTTTAACAATTAAAAATACATTTCTCAGTGATATTTCCTTTGGGGACAAAAGGTTCGAACGATCTACTGAACGATCTAAATTAAAAAACAGCGTTTGCAGTTTCACAAGTTCCTCCTGTTTTTTCCACGCAAACAATAAAGTTTAATTGGTGGAATTAGAAAGTCTCTTGCCAGTCTAGACTGGCAGCCTTTCCAGGGTGTCCCCATCATCCCTGCCATCTAATGCCAGGAATTTTAAACCCCTTGGATACTGGGATCAAGCAGCAAAAAGTGACTTTTTGTTTTTGCCAAATAACCCAAATTCAAAGCCAAAAACGCTCATACATTTTTATTTGTGTTCCTACCTGAATGCTTGCAGAACATCTTGTCCTTTATTCTAAACCTGTGATGCTTAATTTTTCAACTTCATATCTCCTAATAAAGGAGGGTCATGGGGGTCTGCTTTGCAAATAACAAAAACTAAGACCGTTCTCTCCTTAAATTTACACAGCAAAAATGTGTTAACAGTAGAAAAATGTGAGCTATCTTTTTCAATATGCAATCATGCTTTCTTGAGATCCCCCGCAAAGAATGTTAAGGACCCCCCGCAGAGCCCTGCAGAAACTTTCCAAATAAGGTTCCTACTCATTAGAGCATGAAGTTTAAAGTACACCTCTCAGCTTTTGAAGGCTTAACCGAGAAGAGCTTTGAGCTCCACTTGAGACTAACAGCGGTTTGCATAAGCAAAGTATCCCTTATTGAAGGAAAAACACTTCCACGATTTCCATTTCTTCACTTTAATTTCAGGACTTATTTGATGTTATCATGAGTAGAACATTTCTGGATAATGATTTAGTATATTAAATAACAAGTAAGTTAGTGTCAAACAATTAAGTCTTCTTCACTATAAGCCTAGTAGCTAATAGGCTAATGGGTTGTTAGCATTGACCAAACTAAATATATTTTTTAATCTGAACGATCTCATTGGTTTGTAGAAAACTAGTTGTAACAGGCGTTGAGAAACGGTGACTGACAACGGTGTAGCTTGAGTTTGTCGATTAAATATAAATGATTAACAATAGCAATAGTCCAAGTTTGGTGAACTTGAGTTGTTTTTCTTTAGATCAGATAAAGAACCCGATAAAGCAGACAAGAACACTGGAATGTGCTACAAGCTCCATCAACGCTGGTTTATTGTTTAATTTTTCACAACGTTTTTAAACTCATTTGAGAAAATCTTAAATTCGCTGAGGAAATAAAACATTTGTGTTTGGGATTCACTTGTTTTATCCACCCGTACATCGTGTCATTTATACCTCAATATGTCGTGTCTGTTCTTCAATCATGGTTTGCTGCTCATTATAATGAAAGCAGAGCTGAAAAGGTTCCATATGACGTCATCCTTTTTTTTTTAAGTTGTGGTTTGGACATAACATTTGTTTGTTAAACTGTACAAATTCATTTACATGGCTTCCGAAAATTGTGGGTCCTCGTGATGACTGTAAAAATATGTGTAGATCAGCCATGTCTTAATTAAGAAATTCAAAATTGATCAAAAAGAAAGTCTTAATTTGTGGATCTTGAGCAGATTTTAAGCGGCCTGGGATTGAAACTAGACATTTCCCTGCCGGGAAATCGCGAGAGTGGGTTATGCGTTTTGGCCCCTGACCAAAAAACTATAAAAGCCTCAAATGAGTCAAATCCCAAGTTGATACTTAGGACTTTTATCTACATTTTAAAGTTAGAATGGAGTTTCTACGTGAACGTATGCAAGAGCATTCATTCCTTATGGGAACAGCCCACTATGCACACCTATAGCCTATTGATGTGGGAGGGGCCTAGTTGTAGGAAGCTGAATAGGCAAGTACAAAAGGAGACCATCGGGGAGAGTGGAGGAGATTTAATTTGCAAGAGTTCGGCCAAGCCACGTAGAAAAAAACAGCCAGGAGGGAATTGCAAATGTCCAGAGCCTTCTGTGAAAACTGTGGGTGAATCCCTCAGAGGCGTCAAATGTTGAACAGTAAACAGCACCATCTGGTGGTTCTCAGAACGTACTGCTGAATAAGGATCAAGAACAGAGAAGTGGCTTTTCATAAGAACATTTTTAAACCGAGATTCACACCTTCATCCACATGATTTAGCTCCATGAACGACGTCTTAAAAAAAAGGCTTTTCTCCTTTCTTTGTTTTCAGAGTTTCACTGCTGATCTACCCATCACTTTGATCCTGCAGATTACTGTTCACTCTCTCAGTCTGAGCCTCATAATCTGATAATAATCCAACACCACACCTGATGGAGAGTAATGAGGTCTGCAGGGAGGAGCTCCTAATGCTGTGATCTAATATAAAACGGCTGATTTTGTTGGGAAATCGTTTATTCTCTCGTGACGTGTTCCACGTGGAGGTCTGAGTTCTCACTTTTATTTTCTACACGTGAGCCTGGAAATTGAATCAAGAGTGACTCATCTTGAGTTAACGAAGGAATGCGTCAACACTTTTGATCAGGAATATCATTAGGCAGGATTTCCTGGAAGAAAATACCCGAGAGTCGAACATTTTGTGCATATTTCACATTTCTTGTTTAAGCCAGGGGAAGTTGAGATTTGATTACAATGTGATTTATTTTTTATTTAAGCAGCAGGTTGAGTAGGATTTGTGGCAGCTATACATTACATTTGAATATCAAAGTAACAACACAGATTTAATTAATGTGAATATTTGTATGCTATAAGATAGATATTTAAGACAAGACAAATATCAGCTTTCAAACTTTTGAATAAAATAAATAATAACAATAAAAACTTTTAATAATTGACACCTGTTTTTTAAAAACACACAAAATTGGAAAAGATTTCCAAGTAAACTATAACATTAATATATACATACAATTCAATATTTATTCATAATAGACCATTTTTAAATTCATTTACTAGGACCTTCATATTAGACACAACTATTTCATTTACATTACAGACTTAAGCATTAAGTAAATATTTATTATGAATAATAAGGATTTGTTTTGGGTTAATATATTCATAATTATGTATAAATATTTAAATTTAAGTTGTATATCAGTATATCGTTTCATGTTATTAAGAGAATATATAGCGTTGTGAAACATGTATAGTTTCACTGACTTTTGACCCTTGTGTTATCTCAGGGTCAAGATGACCCGGAGGCCCGGAAACAAATGTGTTTGAGGTATCCATTGTTTTATCTCAGGGTCAGGATGAACGACCTCCATGGCTTCCAAAAATGCATATGCAGTGGTGGAGGTCGTTGTATCAGAGACACAGTTCAAAGTTCAAAAACATACAGAGGTTGATTGAGAACTTGGGGAAATAGTCCGTAAGTATGAGTGTGTGTGCGAATGGTTGTTTGGTTTTATTTGTGCCCTGCGACAGACTTGCATCCTTTCCAGGGTGTCCCCCGCATCTCTCACATGACGAAACTGAGATAGGCTCCACCCCCTTCCTTTAAAGACAAGTACAAAATGTATTTAAAACCTCACAGAAGACTGAGAAAAACAAACTATCTCCTTATTAAATTAATGATTGAATCATTAATACGATTTGAAAAATATTTAAGTGAATAAAAAAAGCTGTCATAGTTAACACAGTGCTACTGCATGTCAGTAAGCAGGGGTCATGATGTTATATAAGATCCTTAATGCTCTATATGATGCCGCAGCACAGGGGAGGTGCAGTTGAGGCTTAATGTACGGAATGCTGTTGATTTTTTACAATGTCCAGAGTTGAAACCCAAACAGGGAAGAACACAACCATACTGCGGTCAGATTAAAATAATTAAGAAGTTAAAGCAGGCATTCTGTAGAAATAAAAATGGTAAAACTAAAACAATCTGATCATCTATATGTTTAAAGATGCTTTGGTAGCTTGAGTTATAGGTAAAAAAAAATAGATCATTTCTGAAAGTGTAACTCTGAACGAAAGAAAGATTAAACACAATCTTCCACAAACTTCTCAGGAGATCTTTTCCGAGAGCTCGTGGGACCAAAAGCAATTTTCTGAATGACTAAGCCACATTTAATCAACAAGTTAAAAACCACAGAAGTTTTTTTAAACTATAATTGCCTTTTTGTTCAAGATGTGTCTTGTCATCCAGTCAAATAATTTGATTTATTTGATTTTAATTGATGCAGGGTTGTTTTTATCAAATATGTCAATTCAAAAGAGAACTTAAAGTGAAACTTAAAACACTCATAATGAAGCTAAATGTGACATTTAATGCTGAACAGCTCAAGTTTGTTAGATCTGTTTAACAGTCCACTGAATGAAAGGTTCAAATCGATGCATAAACAGCAGAAATAAATCGTTTATTTAATTAAATCCTCAACTAAAATAATTAAAAATTCAGAACTTCAGTGTTTTACTCTTAGAACTAACTACAAATATAGAAATGATCAAAGTAGATAAAATACTATGAAGATAAATTTAAGTATTCATGAACGAATATGGTCAAGATTCATATATCGAGCGCCAAAGACTAGGACAAAAGGTGTGTTTTTGATCTCAACTGTTTAATCTTCAGTGTGGTCCAGTTTGTTTTTTTCATTCCTACTTCCTGTTCCTGTTCTTTCAGCACACGCTTGTTCAGTCATTAACCCTGGTGACTCTTGTATACTGTAACCTCGTTTTGTAGGAGAGAAAATGTGTGTGTGTGCCTCTGTGTGTATGAGAGTATTTATTGTTAGAGTTTTATTTGTTTGCAAGAGAGGCAGAGTATTCCACATTACAGTGCTCGGCCCTCTGACCGAGCCTCGCTATTGGTTGATCTCAGAGGCTCTGCATCACATCCCAGGAAGCTCAGTCGAGTCCAATCCAGCCCCATAAAGCCGGGCGATGGTTAGAGTGCTTGGTCTTCGTAGAACCTGGGTTGTGATAGGTGTGTGTATATGTTATTATGATATGTTTAAAGAGAGGTATGTGCAGTAAAAGCAGATGAACATGGTTATCAGTGAAATCCAAATTTAATTCAGGTAAAAGATTGAAAAAAACAATTTCTATTAATATAAACGTTATATTACAGAAAGACCAGTACCTGTAATTGAATGTGACTCAGTAACTAATTCAAAAAAGCTGTATTAGGTCAGTGTTACATGATTGAATTTAACGATGACAATTCAATTTGCTTATAAATTGGATAAATAAATTGTTTTTAAACTCAAGTTTGTCAAGGGATACAATATGATATACTTTTAATCTACTTACTTTGTGACATAATGTTCTATTTATGTAGACATTTGTATATATTTTACATTCGTCGTTTGTTTAACATTCATTGCAGTAAGATAAACCGACCACGTGAGGGTGCTGTTGGCCACATGATACCTTTTTCCTCTTTTTCAAGTTTCTCTGTGTCGATCGGACAGAGTCGAGTGGAGATGAGATGATTGTGGACGTGAGGAGAGGTGGAGCTGAGGGAAGAGAGCAGGACGACATGAGGGAGAGAAGGGGGCGGTACCGACAAGTCTCATCGCGATTCATCATCTCGGCAGTAAAAAGTTAATCGTGAAACGATATTCTCTATGTTGAAGTTGACTTTTTAAATCCTCTCGATGAATGCAAGTTTGTTAAAAAGTATTTTAATTCAACATGGGATCTTCTACAAACAAGTACCCGAAGGAGACCTCCAGAGGGATCAATACAGTTTATCTATCGATCTACTCTTTCTAGATGGACTTTCCCCGCTTCATTATATTGTTATAGTGTGTTTTATTTTTTAACATTTTTATTGTCTGATCTTATCCATCGCATTTGCTTATATAAGTAAATCATAAGCAATATTTTTTAAGGAAAACCTACGTCCAGACAAAACAAGTGAAGCTGTAGTACACGTATCAGGCCTGTATATGTCGTTGTAATGATTTTATGACAGCTTTAACACTTTTTTTAGGAACCACACGAGGATGAGAAAACAACGAGTACCACATAATGAGCGAAACTCACTGCCGAACTTTTTGTGTTGATGTTTTATATTCTCAAACTCTGCTGCAGAACAACCACTTCTCTGTATGTAGTCCCTCATTATTTTGTTGCTTGTTGTGATCGATTTCAGGGGTTAAAGAATTTAGTTAGCGACCTCCTCGTTTTTAAAGAGGGTTTCAGGGAAAATCTTATCTAGTCCATAACATACTTACACAAATTCAGTGAAGGTGAAAAGAGTTTAAAGACTCAAGCAACTAATAAAAATCTCTGATCACCTCTAATCTGATTGAAGTTCAACAAAGGAAGATCTTATCTGCACCAGACTGAATCTAATAAATCCAACACTAAATCAGAGTCTCCGTTACTACTTTTATTATAGTGTAATTGCATTTTTAAAAGATTAGAAATAGAGGAACACAGTGGAGTAGTAGTGTTTACCCAGTGACAAGGCAGATGATGCCGTATCATGACAGAGTTTGAAAATCCACGAGATGTCGATCTAAGTTCTGAAAATAATGCCAGGTTTTTTATTGAATTAGTAGATCAGAGCCAAAGATTTAAAGCGACATCTAGTGACCTTTCAAAATGTATACAGCGCATGCGGCTTCATTAAGCCTCGTGAACACGTTACTTACATTAATTTCTATCTCTTCTGAATCACAGCTCAGATCCAAACTCGTGACGCCTCCTTGAATATCTGTGACATTCATTTCAAACTCTCAAACATGTTAACCGTCCATGTTTCTGAGGATCACCTACGGTAGACCTCGAGTGTACTTTGAAAAAAACGGAACAGCAGGGCTTACAGGATCAAAGAGACACTTTATTCTGCCGGAGGATCTTCTCCAGAGCGTTTAGATTAATCCGGCGTGCGACCTTCAGGTTGGTATTGTTCCACACATCCTAGTTCTTTTTAACAAAAAAATCATCAGAAAGAAAATTTAAGTAGCACTCCGGGCTAGCCTGAGCAGAAAGGATTTGTGTGTTAAATGCAAACAGTGGGAAACTTACGGGATCTACACCTGCTCTTTTGATTCATATTGTGCTTTCTTATGTGAACAACATGTGGATTCCTTTGAAAATTACAAAGAACAAATAGATCACGTTAGTTAATTAAATGACAATTTGCAGGTTTGAAATCCAGGTTATGTTTTTGATTGTACATTATTTAATTCGACTCAATAGATTACACATTCTTTGCATGTTCAAAAGAAAAAGAAAATCATTTATTTGCCTCCAGTTTCATATCAAAGAATCTTCGTTTTATCTGTGATATGTTGTTTGACTGTCCTGTCACAACTTCATCAGAAGAAAATAAAAATAAAATATTTTCAATCCAATACTAACAAAAGGAAAAAAAACTGTTTTTCTGAACTCCACTTCATCCAAACTATTTCAATCTCAGCTTGGAAAAAAGTTCAGTCCCCTCTCTCTCCAAGTGTGAGTGGATGTGTGTGGAAGTGGTTGAGAATGTAAGGTTGTGAACATTGGTTTGTCCCAAGGCTTTATCTTGTTAATTTATGGTCATCTGGTTGTTTATGTAATATTGTCGCTATTGTTATATACTTATTTTTTTCATTTAAGTGATCAATCACCCAAAAATTAAACATTCTCTAATCTGTTATCTGTTCCTTTAACACCCACTTACAAACATCGAATTACCTCTGCGGTTTTCGCTTGTAACGTCGATCTTGTATTGAAGTCTCGACAAGAGGAATGGTCCAAGAACAACTTAAACAAGTCTATAGTCTAAGCTTGTTTGTGGAGATGGAGCAGGAGTTGGCAGAACTGAAAAACCAGATGACAACAAAAGCAGCGAAAATGAAAAATCTGATTGCAAAGATGAGTAAGAAAGCAGAAGAAAAAAGTGCCAACTTGTCTGAAAGCAGTGACGTGACACTAACAAAAAATTAAAAGCCAAGAAAAAGAAGTACAGTGCAGCGATGTTTAAGAATTTTGTAAGAGGAAAACAAAAACAGGAACGGCCAAAAAACAGAAAATGATTTTCCAGACACCAGGCATTTCATCTCATCAGAAATATCAAATATCAGTCTCAAAAACAAAGCAGAATTCATGGATCAAGAAATGATAGAATAAAGAAGTTGATACAAAGAGTCAGAAGTCAAATCTATGTAAAATAATTGTAATTTTTTTTTTAATTACTTGAACTAAATTCTTGTTTTTTTTAGCAAAGTTTTAAACTTATTGTTTTTAAAGAGGGACATTTAAAAACAAAAAGGCCTAGGGAAGCAAGAAAAGAGGGGTTTTTATCTTTGACACTGTGAGGTTCAAAAACATTGTTGTTTAATTTCTACAAGAGACCCGCAGTGATTTTAACGAGACTGACTGGGACAGAGAGTGGGAACTTCAGAGAAGGAGTGGGATTTTTTAATTCTCCAGGGATTTTACCCCAAACTCTTTGGAAGTGGAAAACATTATCCTCGGCAGATGCCTTTTAGCTGAAGCTGTTTTTTAAAAGTTCCTTTTCTATTGTTTTAATTAATGTTTATGCTCCAAACAGAGGTGCAGAGAGAAACACATGCTTTGAAAAACTGAATGATTTATTCCAAGGTGGGGTTTTGATTTATTATTATTTTTATTATTATTTATTTAAAAAACAATAACATTATTACACTTTGTTTGGATGACAATCTACTCCTTCTCCTCCTTCACAGCTTGACCAGGGTCCACCTGGTTGAAGTTGTTTCGGTCACTCTCACCTCGATGTTGCCTCCCGAGTTTCTTTCATAAGAACCAGATTAAGATGAATACAACATACACACTGCAAAAACGAAAGCATAAAAAGTATTTTATTCATGTTAAAAAAATAAATAAAAATGTAGGTCAAATTTACATTAATGTAAAAAGTCTAAACAATATAGTTTTTTGAAAGTTATTCAAAGACAAACATGAGATGTGGATTTTTTTTTTAACATTTTAAAATTCTTACCATGAACAGCTGTTGTAGAGACGCTAGTCATTACTGGCTCGTCAGGTCCCTGAGACATGATGGACTCACTAGATACTTTCAAAACTGACTGACTGTCTGGTGTGTGAGACAGCTCCGTTCAGCTCCAGAGGTTCTACATGAAGCTAATTTCACAAACAGATAGTTCTTGAAATAATAAAGACTATAGACTACAAATGACAACACTCATTGTCATTATTGTCTCCATTGAGACAGTAGTGTCCGAACATGCCTCTTGTCATATCACCGCCACTTTTCAGATCGGATCACCTTGACTGTTGTCGTCCTTCAAAGTCCTGCAGTCGTTATTCATTCTTGACATTTCTCTCCACTCTGCTTTAATGTCGTGGCCGGCCACTCCCTGTACCATTTCCTGAAAGAAGTTTTCGTTCCTCGGCGCTCCAAACAACTGACACTGGACGCTTTCATGTATCAACCAACTCGCTTGAGTCCGTCTACGCTGTAAAGTAAAAGGATTTATTTCACTCGCACGCTGTGATTTCCTGCTGTGCATCCACTCCCTGTTGTCAGACGATGACAATGAACTGTCTAGATCCGACAGAGAGCCGTGGATTTTTATAAACAACTCTACGAGAGTGACTATATATATTGCAAAAAATATTTTTTTGCAATGGCCTGCCTCGGGTCTCAGGTAAGGCCAACAAACGTCACACTTATCAGATCCCATGGCCTCAGTGTGAAATCATACCTAGCTTCTTGGGACATTATTGCTCTTGACCTGACATTTTAAATGAGAGTCTGGAGTCCTTGTTCCGCCCTGCAGGAGGGACATGATGAACTGTCGAGTCTCTATCGCCTACACAGATTGTAAAATTCTCTCAAAGGCCAACGCCAACTGTCTGGGGGAGGTTCACGAGGAGAACAGACCAGACCTTGGAAGAGGACGGTTTACAAAGTCTGCCTCATTTGTGATGTTTTGGAGGTCGCCAGTTCATTTGGCACCTACATGATGATTTTGTTGTTTTAGCTGAAGATCAGCAAAAAGTAAACACACTCGCCACTCATAGAACGTCTCAACCATTCAAGCGTATGTGTCATCTTGTCTGGACTGTTGTAACATTTTGTTTTCATGTCTTAACAGGAAGGATCTGTCTCGCCTGCAGTTGATACAAAACTCGGCAGTGAGAATTCTGATCCGCTCTAGTAGAAGAACTCACATTTCTCAGATCCTTAAAACTCTTCACTGGCTGCCAGTTTCTTTCAGGATCATTATTAAAATTCTGGTTCTTACTTTCAGATCTATTCATGGTCAGGTTCTTCCTTCCATCAGTGATCTGATCCAGCCTTACACCCCAGCTCGGGCTCTGAGGTCTGTGGATCAGAATCTACTGATGGTTCCTCGCACACGGTTCAGGACCAGAGGAGAGAAATCCTTCCAGGCTGTTGCTCCTAAGCTTTGGAACGATCTTCCTCTGAGTTTGATGATCTACTAACTCCTTCAAGAAACATCTGAAGACACTTTTATTTGTGCAGACTTCTCTTTGATTCTCTGAGACTACTTTGCTAGTCTCGGTGGTGTATTGACCTTTTAAGTATATATTTTATTGAGTATTGTTTTGATTGATTGCTTTGTGACCCTAGTCTAGACAATCACTCTACAAATATTACTTAGTTACTTGCGTCTGCTGCCAGGGTGAGCTGAATAAAAAGTAAGGCCAGGCCTTTAAATGGATGGCGGGACGGCCCCACAACCTCACATGGAAGATGGTGGTTTTGAATACCTGGAAGTGTTTTTGGGAAGGTATGAATGTGTTTATGAATGGTTGTATGTCTTTATATGACCAGTGACAGACTGGTGTCCCTTTTAGGGTTGAAAAAAAAAAGTACTGGAACTGCGCTATAGAAAAAGTAGAAAAATAAAAAGAGTGGAGATAGATCCAAAAAGAATTATCAATACTAAATCTATTGAAGCGATCCATTTTTAAATTTGGCATTTTAAATGACGGACCTTTCTGTAGTCAACCAGAGAACGTGTTTTACATTTTTAAAGATTGTTGGAGGCTGGCTGGGATATTTAATTTAGTTTTTTACCTCACATCTCACATTTTCTATTCTAGTGTTAATATTTGGAGTCAGATACACCAAGAAGCACAAAGAGAAGTGCCAGACTCTGAACTACTTGGTAGGGGGAGGCCAAGATGGAGGCGTATCTGACTCGCAGGGATCATCACTGTGCAATATCGTTTTCAAAAGTATCCCTTCAGCTCACCAAGTGTCTGATCCATCACCTAAAACTGGCTCTTCAATAAAAAATGATTATTGTGCTGTAGATTGGTCGCCGTCTCCTCGAGTCTACAACAACTTACAGTCCTGTGCATTTGACTCACTCGCCTTTCATGAGGGTTTTCACCATCACTTGACACAACTACTGGTTGATAGGTTTGACGATTACCTTTTTCTGTAACACCTTATTATTGCCAGGTCCTCCGTGATAATGTTTCAAAGGGTTTTTCTTTTGTTACTGGTTGACTTCATGAGCCCAAGAAAATGTTGTCAAAGATATGGATCAAAACTGTTATAACAATAACCTATAGCATGTTTTTATGTCAGTTTAAACCAACACTTTGATATAATTTATACCAAGAACATGGACAATTTGCCAATGCTCAAAAATATAAAATTATATATCGATTGCTTCACTTTAGTCCACCACGTTGTTGCAATGCTGGATTTAAAACTTTAGCTATTTTGGGGTAGACTTGTAGTGAAGATCAAGACCACATAGTTTCAAGACCATGCCAAGACCAATACTTTTCCATTTTGAGACAAAGATCTAAGAAAAAAAGTTCACATATGACATACATTAATTGTAATTGTGCTTCAAGACCACTTTATTATGACAAGACAGAGAGACACAGAGAGCATAGACTGAGAAGAATTATTTTTAATTGCCATTATCAGCGGATGTGTCAGGACTCGGGGCAGGAAACCCAAATGCAGAGGCAGGAGACAGGAATGGTGAACAACTACTTTAATAACATAAAAGGCTAACAAAAACAGCACTGGCAAAGAGGCACAAAACATCGGCCAACAGAACTAAATACTGTATATACCAGACTTGAGCAAAACGCATACCACGACAGTGACAGACAGACAACAATCAAGGGGAACAGGGAACAGGTGAGACGAAGACAAAGGTGACACGAATCAGGGCTATCAGATCAGGAGCAATAGAGGAAGTTAACAAGACAAGGATCAGGACAATAAAACCGGGAAGTGAGACGGAAGGGAATAAATTAATGACATTAATTTGCTTGGGTACAATTTTACACGATACACGTAAAATCTTAAACATATAATAAAATCTACTATTAGATGATATGCTATTGCGTTTAGACCAGTGGTACTTAACCTTGTTGGAGGTACCGAACCCCTCTTAGTGTTCCTTTAGTTTTGCCAGAGCGAGACTAGAGTTGCACAACTTGGCTTTGCAAATCATGCAGATAAGACGCTCACAACCATCACGTCCCGGTGTTACATGTGAATCCATGTTGTACATATTCGTCAACTTTCTTCTTTTGCCCGACATAGTTAGTATGGATTAAAATATTCACAAAGGAATCACACGCTGACTACTGGGCGCACTAAATTCCCCTCGGCACTGATTGGCCTGTCAGTGTAGCATGTCATCACGAATTTACACGATAATTCTGGTGTGTCCGAACCTCGGTGGCGCAGGCTCTGCCGAACCCCTGAGACCGACTCACCGAACCCTTAGGGTTCGATCGAACCCAGGTTAAGAACCACTGGTTTAGACTGTCCAAAGAGGATTATAGACCATCAGGAACCTGAAGGCCACTGCAAGACGGAGTCTCAAGAACGACCATTTGATGGGCTAAGATAGATAGATACTATTCCCAAAGATCCTAATTCTCTACTCAAGTACTTTTGTGTGTACTCATCACAAGCAAGGACCACGTTTGTCCTCGGTCCATTTACCACATCTCTCCGTCAAATGGATTATCTTTGCTTTAGAATTCAACAAGGTTTCCTTGGACATGCTCCTCCACACTTTAACAGCCACACTTAAGAGATATTCTTCGTCTATTTTAAAAGTTTATTCTGTTTGGAAAAAAAATCCATTCTCTGTCATGCATGTGTTGCTTTTAACAAAGAAACAATGCCAGCGAATCAATTTGATTACTGCTGTGACGGTAAACTTATTTTCAGCACCACTGAAAACCACTGTCAAGTATCAGTTATTACCAAGAATTTCACTTGGTTAGGTTTATTTATTTTATTTTTTTCCATTGGTGTTCTCGTTGGCAGCCAGGCATCAAAGATGTATCATCTTTCTTTCTAAGCATTCAGGGCATTTGTGTAGGCTCTTCTTCCCACCTCTTGGACCCTGAGGGACGAGGTAAACACAGACTGTGTTGTCAGCAAGTCAAAAGGACAGCCTGAAAAGAAGAAAAAAGACAAGAGTGTGAGTTCTCCAGCCAGGTGGGAATGTCTCAACCTGCTCAAAAGCTCTGACACTAGCCTATATCTATCCATCTATCTTTACGCAATGAAAAGTACGACTTATTTGGAGAATTTGTTTTGAACTTTTGTGAATTGAAAGATGTTTTCTGGAATGAATAAAGCCAAAATTGTAAAAACAAACCTTTTTAAGTGTCTCACAAGCTTTAAATGACAGGATCACGAGTCTAATGAAAACAGCTTAACTGCCTTTTATATTTGAAACCTCTGAAATCAAATACCTTTTGATCTGTTCTTTGAAAAGGGTTTAAACAACTCTTTCTGAAGTATGTCTCAGAAGGATCATCCCAAATTTACATCAAAGACAGAAATAAATCTGGTTAATATATAACGAGTACATGAATAATAGAGTAATAATAGTTAAGAGTGATTGATTATTGAAAGAGAAAACCATGATTTTAGGGTCAGAAGTTGTAGACAAAGTGAGGGAACACAGAGCGTTGGGACAAGTCTCATAGGCTCTTACTCTTGAAACAAGCGAAGTTTAAGAAAACTCATAAAAAATAAACAATAATTGTAAATATGACTAAATATTTTAGTACGTTTGTTGATCTTAAGTACAAACTAGTGCTGAAACCACATAAAAGCATGTTGTTATTATAGGTTTTGTCATGATTTATGGATTAGAGTTTGTTGTTCGCAGGTGTTTGTGAAACGTTCCTGAATAACTGATGACGTTTAATGGCTTCTTAAGAAGTTTTAAAGGTTGAGCTCCTGTTTCAGACTTTTTTTTCCTGTTTCATAGCAATTTGTCATATTTGGCAATATCAGCAGTTTCCTTTACATATTTACTCAAATCTTCTTTCTTTCTGGACACTTATAAAAGTTTGTTGCGTGCAAAAGCACAAGATCGCACATGCAAAACAGGGATAATGCAATTTAGTCGACTTGTAAGCCGTCGATCTGGAAATAAACATGTTACTAAACAGGCTGAGAATATATCTAGACTAATACAGTGTGACAACATAAATACCCACACACAGATAGTCTGTTAATCTAGCTTGGACAAACTCAAAGAATGCTTTCGGTGAGTAACACATTGCAGGTGCTTCATTGTTTAAACACCAGCAAAGGAGAAAGAATCCTTCCCTGCAGCAACCATTAGAGACATTTACATCCAATAATTATCTCAGAATAGACTCGCTTTACCAGATTTCCTTACGAATTTAGATGACTGAATTAAACAGCAGGAGTTCACGCTGAATTGATTCGTGCAGTCAATTACGTTCTCCAGTGTTTGCTATGAGCTCGCCTTATGGCCAAGCCTTATTGAGTCGATGTCATTCGCTTTTAGAGGTGAGGTGGTGTTGGCTAATAAAGTGAAAGTAACCCTTGGACATGGATTCATTAATAGTTTGGACACACCTTCTCATTCAATGAGTTTCCTTTCTTTTCATGACTATTGACTTTGTAGATTCACACTGAAGGCATCAAAACTATGAATTAACACATGTGGAATTATATACTTAATAAAAAAGTGTGAAACAACTGAAAATATATCTTATATTCTAGGTTCTTCAAAGTAGCCACCTTTTGCTTTGATTACTGCTTCGCACACTCTTGGCATTCTCTTGATGAGCTTCAAGAGATAGTCACCTGAAATGGTCTTCCAACAGTCTTGAAGGAGTTCCCAGAGATTCTTAGCACTTGTTGGCCCTTTTGCCTTCACTCTGCGGTCCAGCTCACCCCAAACCATCTCGATTGGGTTCAGGTCCGTTGACTGTGGAGGCCAGGTCATCTGAGGTGAGGTGTGTTGGGGTCATTGTCTTGTTGAAAAATAAATGATGGTCCAACTAAACACAAGTCGGATGGAATAGCATGATGCAAGATGCTGTGGTAGCCATGCTGGTTCAATATGCCTTCAATTTTGAATAAATCCCCAACAGTGTCACCAGCAAAGCACCCCCATACCATCACACCTCCTCCTCCATGCGTCACTGCGGGAACCAGGCATGTGGACTCCATCCGTTCACCTTTTCTGCGTCGCACAAAGACACGATGGTTGGAACCAAAGATCTCAAATTTGGACCAATCAGACCAAAGCACAGATTTCCACTGGTCTAATGTCCATTCCTTGTCTTCTTTAGTCCAAAGTCCAAGTCTCTTCTGCTTGTTGCGTGTCCTTAGCAGTGGTTTCCTTGCAGCTATTCTACCATGAAGTTGGTCTTCCTTTCCTGGGGCGGTCCTCATGTGAGCCAGTTTCTTTTGTAGCGCTTGATGGTTTTTGCGACTGCACTTGGGGACACTTTCAAAGATTTCCCAAATTTACGGACTGATTGACCTTCATTTCTTAAAGTAATGATGGCCACTCGTTTTTCTTTACTTAGCTGCTGTTTTCTTGCCATAATACAAATTCTAACAGTCATATCAGTCAGGACTATGAGCTGTGTATCCACCTGACTTCTGCACAACACAACTGATGGCCCCAACCCCATTTATAAGGCAAGAAATCCCACTTATTAAACCTGACAGGGCACACCTGTAAAGTGGAAACCATTTCTTGAAGCTCATCAAGAGAATGCCAAGAGTGTGCGAAGCAATAATCAAAGCAAAAGGTGGCTACTTTGAAGAAACTAGAATATAAGGTGTATTTTCAGTTGTTTTACACTTTTTTGTTAAGTACATATTTCCACATGTGTTAATTCATAGTTTTGATGCCTTCAATGTGAATCTTCAATGTCAATAGTCATGAAAGAAAGGAAACTCATTGAATGAGAAGGTGTGTCCAAGATTTTGGTCTGTACTGTACATCATAGTGTCTACATTATAAAATAAAACAAAAATGTCAACACTTACATTTGTGTTCATTTTATGAAACAAAAGTACTTTCCAGATTTGGTTTCAGACAGAATTATTGAAGTGATAGATCACCCAAAATTCACTAATTTCAACTCATACTCGACTAAGGGTTGGGAGTAATAGTTATAGACAAAAATATATGAGCATTTTAATGTAATGACTGGAACTCAGTAATCTTCGTCTTCATCTTTGTCCTAAAAAAAACATCAAAATACCTCCTTGGTGCTGGTCTGTCATGTCTATCCTATAATGAAGAATTGTTCTTAAAAATACGTTTATAAATCTGTATATTTTAACTTTGTTTGTACCAGAAGTAATAGTCTCTATGTTCCTGACGTCTTTCATTGATCCTTTTATCCTCGTTGAAACACATTGTAGTGTCAGTGCGCAAGAGCAAGATTTAGGCTGCTGTCAGAAGTTAAAAATACAGACTTGTTTATTTTTTTTCCCGTAACAATTCATCATGTCAAGGCTGCAATACAAGATGGACATTACAGATGAGCTGCATGGAAATCGCTTTAAATAATTATTTTTAATCGCTTCTGGTGTTTTTGAGCTTTTTACAGCTATCATATTAAGCTCTTACATATTTTTCTGTTTGACAAACAGATTATTATGCTGTATTATCTTGTTTTTCTACATGTCTTTGAGCCACCCAAAGTTCTATATATTAATATCAATATTACAGCATTATTTCCATCAGAGTAATTCAGTAAACTGACAATCTATGCAGTGCCGGGCCGTGCATTTCGCACAAAGGCCTTCAGTGGCGCACGTTTGAATGAGTCCACCTCTCAATATCTACTTTAAGGTTCTTTATACATCACAGGTCGCCAACTCGAATCTGATTGGTTGACACAATCCTCCGGCTGCCGTTGATTTCAATGGGCAAGGGCTCAGCTCTGAAACGACTGAAGGCCTCGAGTAACACATGACTGGCTGCTGAAATATGATTGGATGGATGCTCTCACATGAACGTACAATCCTGGAAGCAGTGCGCAGCTTGTGCAAGCAAGAGGAAATAAATTAAATGAAGAGAAAAGACTATGAGGAATAATTTAATACAGATTTATGAAAAATAAACAATAAAAAAATAATAAAAAAATTAAAAAAGATGATGATGACATAGGAAGTTTAAAACACAACGGGCAATATTCAACCTAAAATAAATAAATGTTTTTATATTACTATTACTATTTGGGGAAAGTTTAAAGATCTAACGAATTTACTTTCTTTAATTAGAGCAGAGAAAGAACTGTATTTACCGTAGTGTATTTTTATGTCCCTGAAAAATCAAACTTAAATGATTTGTTAAAAACATATTATAGGAGAGTATTAGTAATATAAATGGCAAAAATTTCAAAGTTTCATTGAATTTTTAAAATAATTATAATATTAAAGAAAACTTCTACATTGTTTGATTAATATGAACAAGGAATTTGATTGTTCTCTGGTGAAGGAGAACAAACTTGGTCAAAATCAAGATGGATGGAGCCTCTAAGAATTAAAACTTTATATGGGCCACAAACGATACTGCTTAAAGATCTTGGCAACCTGCATGATTTAGTTTGACACTGATGAAAAAGGGTATTGTTCCAAAAGTCCACAAACTAAACACAAATAATATAATGAAACACAGAATAACAAACGCGAGTGGTAAATAAAAAAAACTGGTACAAAAGTTGGAGAGCGAACAAAAATAGTATTCTACAACAATTAAGGTGATGAGATGCAGAAAACATGTGACCAGTACATATTTCTAGTTATATATATATATAGTCATATTAATAGGCTTTTCCTTGATTTTCTGGAACTCCTGTTGTGTTATCAGTTGTATCTTGCCCTTTAAAGTATATACATTATTGAGTATTGTTTTGATTGTTTAAGCACTTTGTGACCCTGGTCTGGAAAAGCGCTATACAAATAAAAATTACTTACGTACTTACTACATTTTTAATTCATTAGGGTCATGTTTGTTAAAAAAAAAAATCAGTCTCATGCATATGAACAACTCGAACAACTTATCAAGTTGAGCCACACTATGATTTGAAGACACATATGTTTGCCTCCAAAATGTATTTTTAAAATATATATTTTCTTTGTGGTTGCAGTACGTTCACATCTGTTTGGGGAGTGTAGAAGAACACGAGGAGCGCCAGCTGTTGCTCACACCAAAGAAGATACAGTTGTACATCGACTGGAGGGAAAGTATTGTTATCAAAAAATCTCCTTTACCATGAACACGCCTTATGTTTCTCTTATTAATGGAAATTTACTTTTACAGTTTAAGTGCAATATGTTCACAGACCCTTTTCGACGATACATTTTTGCTCAACAGCACAGAAGAAATATATTCTATAATATAATAGTCTTTGTGCCCTAATGGTCACTTGATCAACAGGTGATGAAATGTTAGCAGCTTAATAACACTTCAGCGTCGATATCAAAATAGAAAAGCACTTTTTAATGTACTGCTAATGCACATGGTTCAGTTTAGGTCAGGTACTCTAGTCTCAAGGGTTCTGAAACTGCAGGCAATTATTTGACCTGAAACACCATGAAAAGTTTTCCAGATTATGATAGAAGGTGGTCAAAGTTTTGAAAAAGTAATTTGCTAAAGGGAAAAAGCATCCCACAGAGGAAGAGTTACTATATAATTTTGAGAAATCTTTACGTAACAAAGACGGGAGTGAAAGTTATAACAACACACTTGCGTTATCTGAGGGTCAAGGTGACCCGGGGCCCGAACACAAACAACCTACACCACTGAATGACCACGTCATCAGATCCCGAGTTCTCTCCAGCACCTCCATGGACTCTCCTACACTCTCCTCTTTTTTTTTTCTCACTATAATTTCCCTCACTCCTCTCCTTATCCATTGTCTACCCCCCCACCCTTCCTCCCAGCCGGTCAAAGCGGCAGGCCGTCAACAATGAGTCTGGTTCCGCTCGAGGTTTCTGCCTTCTAAAAGGAAGTTTTTCCTCGCCATAGCTCACTGTACAGCTCACTGTACAGTGTTTTGTTTCTTGCTCTTTGTTGAATTGCTGGGATCTATTTTTCCTTAATCAACTATAGTCTTATTTCAACTGTATAGTGTCTTGAGATAACTTTGTTATGATAAGACACTTTAAATAAAATTGAATTGAATTGAATTGAATATGTATTTCTAAAAAGCCGGGGAGGTCGTTTACCTTGACCCAAAGAAAAAAGGGATACTACAAACACATTTGTTTTCGGGCCTACGGGTCACCTTTACCCTGAGATAACACAAGGGTTAAAGAATTGAAGGAACATTTTTCCAAAAAAATTGACTTAAAGTAATATTTGAAAAGTATAATAATTATAAAATAAATCAGATATATTTTGGGGATAAATAGTGTGCGCGTGGGATGACGTATTTCAAAGTACATGTTAAGTGTTTTTAATGCAATACAAAAGTTTGACCTGGGAAAATGACACCAAAAATAAAGGAATGGACAGAAATCTACATTGCTTTATGGGAGCTTTAAGTAAAGTCTAAAGTAAAGTTTATTGATACATTGGTTGTCATGGAGATCGCAATATTATAATTTCCAGAAATTATGACGTTAAAACATTCTCAATGTTTGAGGAAATTAAATGTATTTAAAAATAAAAAAGCTTTTACGTACATTAGATATTGTAAACTGTACAAAACACAGGACTGAAAGAGCAGCGTAAAAAATTATGAATCAGGACATCCTTTATTTATATATGCAAAGACGCTGCTATAGATATTTCCATACAAACCATATCCACTTTGAAGATCCACCGTTAGTTATGACAGCCTAAAGACATAACAGCCTGAAGTTTTATTACATAATTTCTTTAATAGAAGATTATGAAATCTGTTCATGAATATTTATACAAGAGCTTCTTTGTGGGAAAGAATAGTTTCAGTGTGAATAGTTATCTGTTGAAACGTATGTGAGGGACTATATTTAGATGTGATGCCTGGTGTTGATGATATCACAATCCCAAGTGACTCCCCCAAAAGCCTTCAGGTTCGTTACAACCTACAGCATTGACAGCTTCAGAGGGGAAAGGATATGGGATGTCTTTGTAACCGACACACTATTATGTCGCAGAAAATCTTCTTCTTGAGCCAGTGATGGTTGAAGACTCATCCATCCATTCATCCAAAGCCAAGAGTCAAGGCAATACCGTTACTCATCTCGACAAAATAGCAGGAACATGTAAGCTTTAGGTCAAGTTTAAAGGCATAAATGAAATATTCTATCACTATGGTAGAAGCAAATTGGATGCTGGACTTTGACTGACGTTGACTCATCCATTATGTATTTCACTTTTGAATTTTGTAGAAGAAACTTAAAGTTCAGTTTGCCATTTGTTTTGCCTTAAGAACCGCCTTAAATGTTCCTGGCATAGATTCAACATGGGAATGAAAACTTTTCTCAGAGATTCGAAAGCATTCGACCAATAGTAAACCTTGTAATAAAGCTCTAGAGGGCCCGTTGGGTCTTATGGAAATAGTATCTTCGTTATCTTGGAAATTCAGTCTTTCACTTTAGTTCACCACTTTACTTTCTTCTGTTGCTGCAGTTTTTGGGGGTCTGCCATTCTTTCTCTAGTTCTTTACAAACCAAGGGATTTGAATGCAAACATTAATTTCACAGTATTTGCTGCCACGAGTGAGTTAAAATTAAAGCTATTAAAATAACTTTCCAGGGACATTTAAAGGAGTCTTGTGGGTTGTTGCCCTCCGAGTACTGCGAAGAGAGGAGGTGATGAGGCGACTGACAGTAATACCAGATAATGGCACAAGAACCTTTAAAGAGCAGACAAAGACTTTGAAAAAAATGCCCAGACAGCCAGAGTAGAGCACGGAAATGCAATTTACTTTTGTTCTCCTCCGCCGTTTAAATATTGGAATGTGTGATTGCAATTATTTGAAATTCCTACATTTTGATTAGTAGTGTCTCAAAGCTGCATTGCTAAAATCCCGTTTCTGTCTTTTCCTAGAAGGTTCCAACCTAATTACTAGTCAGTGGATCAAAAAATATTGGTAGATTTGTAAGTATTGGATTAGTGCCAGTTGTATGTGTGATCAACATGTCCTTGTTTATCTCAGTTAATAATCTCATTTAAAGCTTCTTTTTTTTGTAGTGTGGTGGGTGATTTATTTTATAACTTGGGTCATTAATAAGTTATACATTGGGTTGTCAATTCCAAAAAAACCTTCCATACAAAGCAGCAAGATCTGTGGGTATACAAATGTGTCTTTGAATTCTCCCAAGGATAGCAGGTGTAAACCAAAAAGGTAAGTAAATGGTAAAAATATCCTACGCCAGGTGGAGTGAGGGAAGGAAGTACTGCTTGATAAACAGACGAATCGACGAATCTCTTTCATTGTAGAGAAAGTCTTAAGATTCTTTCACTAGTCCATCTACATTCCTCACGTACAGTTTGTTCACTGCTTAAGGTTCGCTCTGCACAGTGTCTTGACTTGCTTATTAGACGACCGATATTTGTTCTGGTGTCTAAGGTTGTCGTGGTAACCTTAGAGAAACTTTTAAAAATCAGGGCCAGAGACATATACTTTTGCAAAGCAAAGTTCAAGTATCAAGACAAAAGTAAAAGAGCGTAAAAACGTGCTGGTGTCCAGACACGTTTAAATGTGTCACAAGCACATATCTCACTGGACATGTTGACAATTCCAACCCAGAAACATTTATGATTCACATTGATCAACAAGCAATTACATGAGTGGAAATAGAAGTGCAGCAAAAATACAGCGTGTAAAATGACTGCATTAGTATTGTTAGGACATTGTTAACGCTGAGTTCGCAAGTGCATGTTTTTAGAGACAAAGAGGATTTGTTGGCCAACGACGACGCATGGATTGTCAGCCACAAATTCCCATACCATTCAGATTAAAAGGTCAACAATTGCCTAATGCTCTCGACCGCACACACATTGCTATAAAAGCGCCATCACTTGATGAGTATGTATACGCGAAACCGTAAAAGTTTCACCTCAATCAATATGCAGCTTATACGTGAGGCTCAAATGCAATTAACTAACATTGTGCTGAGTCGGCCTCGGTCAACACATGATTCACACAATCTGCGTAACAGCAGGGTCGGGGAAAACACTACAAGCCGTACAGCTACTGTGTGCGATGATTGGCTTCTGGTGGAGGACATACTATACATTAGTGTAATTGCTCAACAGAAATAATACAAATTTGAAAAAAATAATTCTATTGTATATTCTCTCCATCACCAAAATGAATATTTTCAATTTTTGGCGGCAGGGTTTTTTTTGTACGCCTTTTCACCAACCATGAATGTAATCTATTAACCGTCAGTCAGGGTGTTGCTTGTTTCAGCTAAAACCTCATTGGTTTCTCATTGGCAATTTAATGGATACCAGCAGATACCTCTGAACCTCTGGCAGACAATGCTTCTTAGTAACCCTTAGACTGACCAAGAGTGGAGAATATAATGACCTCCACTCTCAGCAGGCAGTAGTGGAAAGAACCATTGATCTGCTATAGGGACGGTGGCACTGATTGGCCAGGACTTGGGGGTTAATGTTATACATCTCTGGTGTGCTGTGTCACATCCTTCCCTATAATGCACAGTTAGATGCCACATCTCTCCCACCAGACGAACCAAAAGCTTGAGCCACGAATGTACAGCTTACCCCAGAGGTCCTTCGAGTCCATTAACAGTTTATTTCAACAATGTGAAAGAGGCAAGTACACATAACTCACTTGTTCAGTGAATCTTTTGATGAATCAGAAATGTTGGTTATGGCACAAAGAAATGGATCTAGATCATCATTAATGCCACCTTAGGCGTCCCGCTCTGACACCACAGCATTGTTGGCAACACTTCTGCTACCATGGAGGGGGGTTTTCACACGAGTCCACTTTGGTGAGCAACACCTCAGTATTGCTGTCGGTGAAGTTTCTCTTTTTTTGTGCTAAACCAGTGTGGTTATGCATCACCCGGAGATAGAGAGCACATTTAAACATGATTTACGTCTTTAAATGGGGGAAAAAGATGGTAGATGGGAAAGTGAACTGAGCAATTTCATGTTAAATCTGCACACTTACACATCTGTACGTATATTTGTATTTTTGTACTATTCTGGATTTGAGTGGACAATTTAAAAAAAGCAGGTTCTTCTTCTGAAGAAAGCAAGCCTAGGTAAAACTGCAAGTTAAGTTGCATTCTGGTGAAAAACATTGAATCGGAAATGAATCTTGGACGAGGCGATCGTCCCCTGAGTTGAGGCCAATGAAAACAGAACTTTCAAAACAAATTTGAATCTTATGAAGTGTACGTGGGAAGATAACAAGTTTGCAAACTTACGCGACCTAGAATCAAAATGGTGGGCGTGCAAGTGCTACAGGAAATGAGACTCTTGAGTAATAAAGTTCAATTCAATTCAATTTTATTTAAAGTGTCTTATCATAACAAAGTTATCTCAGGACACTATACAGTTGAAATAAGACTACAGTTGATTAAGGAAAAATAGATCCCAGCAATTCAACAAAGAGCAAGAAACAAAACACTGTACAGTGAGCTGTACAGTGAGCTATGGCGAGGAAAAACTTCCTTTTAGAAGGCAGAAACCTCGAGCGGAACCAGACTCATTGTTGACGGCCTGCCGCTTTGACCGGCTGGGAGGAAGGATGGGGGGGTAGACAGATGGATAAGGAGAGGAGTGAGGGAGGATATAGTGAGAGAAAAGAGGAGAGTGTAGGAGAGTCCATGGGGGTGCTGGAGAGAACTTTGTTCATTGATTGCTCATTGATTGGAAGGGAATTGTGTAGAAGCATCTTAATAGGCAGGGAATAAATGGGGCGTCGGAGGAAACAATGCAGACTGTGGCTGCGTCCGCTCGCACTAACGAGCGTTTTAATAACTTTTCACTTCAGTACAAAATACTGCGACTGGAGCGTTGGTGGTGGTTCGACTGGTTACATTCTTGCCTGGCTATCAAAAGGAGGACAATGACACCACAACAACACTCTATAGATGATTCCATGCAGTGTCAAGCTCCTTTTAACGTCTATCAAAATGAAATGGGCTGCACATTCCCAACATCATTGTCACAAAACATCCACATTCCCTACGCTTTTCAAGATAATGGCCACCTTGGTGTATCTGTCATGCATTTAAGATGAGACCAGTACTATTTTAAATTCATGATGCGATACTGTGACTGATTTTCATGTGATTGATTTGAAAGAGAAACTGAACGAAACCACTTATTTACGTTTGATGAAAACTTGCCGTGTCCATTCTGTATGTGCTTTGGGTTTAAAGGAAAATTTGAAAAAAAAAGGGATCGGAAGGAGAAGATCTAACTTGGGAAAATGAATAAAAATAGAGAGTAGATGGAAAACACTCTCAAGTCGCAATAAGATGCTGGTTTTTATTTATTTATTCATCAAACGATACTTTTGCAATTTTGGATGTAATTTCCATTAGAAAGGAAACCGTGAAAATAAAACATTTACTTCTAAAAACAGATTTTCATCAAATATTTAACAAGAGGACCTTCACTTCTCTACCCTTTTTAATAACTAGTGTAACTCAAGTCCGCTTTCTTTTTTTCTTCGCAGGTGTTTTTAAAAAAAAACTCCCACCTGAGGTGGTTATTATTATGATCATACTGCCTTATGTGTCCATGTTTTCGCTTAAAGGCTGTTGATATTGCTGCACATGCACACAATGTGAACACTTGGGTTCATACATCAGTCAATTTGTAAGATATTTTCTTAAACAGCCGCTCAGAAGCGGTGGGTTGTGTTTACCTGTGGGTGCACTTCATGACCTCTAGCACTCAAGAAATGAAAGTGCTTCATCATTAGATACGTTCATGGCCCCTTTACACATCCTCCTTAAATGTTAGAGGGACGAAAGAGTGGTTGAAAAACACTGTCCAAAATCATCATTGATTCCAATTAAAAAACATTGACACTGTAACCTTTTTTTTCTTCAAGAAAAGAAGATTGGAGTCTTTACTACTCTGAATGGCCAATTTGACCAAATAAATGGTCTTGATTTGTGGAGTGGTGAAATTTCTTGTCAAGGTATTAAAGTATAATTGGGGTCGGCCAAGAGTAAGATTGACTTCCTACAGAAGTCTCTCTTAATTGGTCTTTTGTGGCGAAAAAGTTGAGTTAGAAAAACTAAACTGTTTTGGGGTTAATCTCTTTAACTTGTCCAAGCAAGTACTCCCGGTATGTGCTCTATGTTAGATCAGATTTCTAGAAGTCAATGGCGGACCGTGCATTTTACACATAGGCCTTCAGTGGAGCAGGTTTGAATTAATCCACATCTCAATAACTACTTTAAGGTTATTTATACACCACATGGATCTGACCGTGTACTTTTAAAGGTCAATAAGTTGTTAAGATCATCATCAAATTAACACAACATCAGTGCATTATATCAAAATATCACTCTGATTACAGTCTGTATGGTTTCCATGGCCACAACAAACACGCTCTGCATCGAGCACAACAACACACGGAGGAACAACAGCTAGAATCTAATCAGCAGCTATGTCATGTTGAGAGTGGCGAATATATCAATGATTGACACACAACAGCCCAGACCAAAGTGTCTTCAGCGTCTCTGACGCCCGGGAATGAGAACCGATGAAATCAACCAGAATAAATGTCTTTAGTTAGGAATCAAAATCCGAGTCTCATTAAACTGCAGCGAAACACGCACACACACATACACACAGACACAGCATCACACTGCAGCCACACATACACTGTAATAAATCCTTTGAAGCTAGTGAAAGACTCGTCTCGGAGTTGCGATTACTTTCTTAACAACGTCGAGCTTTTCTTGAAAAGTCCTTCTTGAAAATGGCTTTGCAAGTCTATCCACGACCAGATCAAGCTCTTCTTCTTGTGTTGAAAAACAAACAGCGAAATTAACCCAAATCAACGATTTAGCTCTGTTTGACTATTCTCAGTGCTATCCAAGCAGAGGACATGAATGTGTCACATGTTCAATATGCTATCAGAAGGGTAGCTGCCAAGACGCTGTTGCAGATGTCGCCAACTCGAATCTAATTGGTTAAAACAACCCTTTGGGTGCCATTTATTTCTATGTACAAGAGCCAATTCTGAAAATTCTAATGGCTTCGGGTAGATATCTCCTGGCAACACACGACAGCTCAAATATGATTGGATGAAAGCTCTAACATGAATGTGCCTTCCTGAAGGTATGAAATGAAGAGAAAAATTGTTATACATATTTATGAAAAATAAACAATACAAATAAAAAAAATCGAATTACATTTAATTTATATTCTGATTATTTTTAGGCCAGCAGAGAAGGCCTGCCACTGCCAGAAGTTTAACGATGCTCAGCTTCTCTTGAAACACAAGGCTGTTGTGTTTTTGATGATTATGGATCTTGTGAAACTACATCAGAGTGGATCGTTCAGATAGAATTTCAGCTAATTGAAATTAAAGTGGATGTCTATAGGGTCAACAAGAGTATTTACCAGCATTTACGTACCATTTGACAAACACAAACCTAAGACTCACTCACACCAGGAGGAGTTGTGGCGCTATGTGATTTTTTCCAGGTGAAAAGTATTGCCAATACAAGGGCTATATTTTGTGTCAAAACATGGTCTGATTTTGTGGCGATTCAGACTTATAGAGGTTTTCTAGGTACACACATCATCAGTTTAATCACATGATTCTTGGAAAATTGCACTTTTGTCCGTTGTGATTTGATTTTGGTATACTGTATGTAGGTACATTTACAACTTTATTAACACTGCATGGAAGCTATGTTTGTGAAGGTCCAGCTGACCTTTTATCGATCTGTGCGCTCTTCTCTTTTTCTTCGTTGGCTGTGAGTGAGATTGGAACTCCAATTTGCCAAAGGAACATTCCCATGACTGGTTAATGAGAGCGCTATCTTTCAATCAACCTACCTATTTAGTGACATTTACATCTTCTAATCTGTTTTCTCTTTTTCCTCCAGTGTTTATAAATTGGCCTCGTAGCAATCTGCGCTTTGTCACAGATGGTTCTGATTCTCCATCCTTCTACAGGCAACCTCTGCACGTCTTCATGAACATGAATCGGATAATCCCTTTATACAATTTCAATCTCTGGAAACAAGTTCCTTTGTAATCTTATAATCATTGAATTGTGGGATTAGGCAGTATTATGTAAATGACGTGTATATTTAGGTGGACAGGTTATGAAAGTGCTTTTAAAAAAATTATCTTTTTTTAACACAGATGAATTTTAAGGCAGTTTAGTGTACCAGGAAGAGAAGTTAATACGGCTGGGTGTCATTATCGCTACAGAACAAGGTGCTTTTGTGGTTTGGCAGCAGTTATTACTTTCTGAACACACTAACAGGGATGTATTTGAGGACACAAAAAACCTGAGCTCTGCAAGTGTGTGACACAATGTACTCAAACCTCGTATTTTCCATCAACTATCTTCCCTCATTCAGGAGCACACATTGTGTGCCTGTCACTGATCTATGAAACAGTGTTCCAAGTTGAGTCCTGAGAATGAGAAACAGGTTAAACTCTCTCAATGTTGTGCATTATTCCTCAACTCCACACAATAATGTAAATGGAGTTCCCACTGCTGACACATGAACCTGGAGAGAACAGAGTATTTATGCTTCTATTTGGGCCTTCAAAGCCTTAATCCACAGCGCACACTACAGACAGAACATGTTTTGTATCTTTAATAAACAACATGAATTGTGTTCTTAAAAGATCTCTCTCAAACACAAAAATGTGCATGTGCAATACCAAAGAAAACCCATGTTGCGCTGTTGCAAAATACAGCATGCACATCTGTTTAAGGGTCTCTCTATCTTGTATCGGTTTCTGATTTTATATTCCTGGTAACTTCAAAGTCTCTCAGTACTTCATATGAAAACACCTTCTCTGATTCACTGCTGTAAACCACTTAGGCGGTCGTGTGGACAACACAGACTCTCCGGGTAGGTTGTCCGGAAAAAGATGTGATTCAAAGAGCATGTTATGTACTGACATGGACTGAAAAGGAAAGTTTAGGATGGGATGTGTGCCATGTTGATGTCAGCAGAAAAGAATCTTCCTCTCGAGAAGGACACGATTTTTTGGGCAGCTAGCTCCACAGCCTTCAACCTTTGTCCTTCCTCCTCCACAATCATGGCTGTTCTGGTCCAATCAGACAGGGAAGAGAATGTTGCTCAAATGAAGCACCTGGAATGAATACAGCAGATCATATACAGTGAACGATAAAACCTTTACAATGTTTCTCTGCCAGCTAATCTCCATTAACTGAGAAACATATTAAACTTAACACTCACAGATTAAATTCTCAGATTATAAAAAACATTGACCCACTATATGATTATATTTAATCTGTTGCATAACTGTATTCTCTTCTCTGTCCTTCAGCTTTATTTCTGCGCTGCAGCAGTTGAAGCTGTTTCAACCTTATCTCTAGCAAAGGTTTGACATATTCTTTTTCAGACTATGAATTAGTGACAGTCATTCATTTTCTGCCACTGATTCCAATAAGGCAAAAAAAAGGTATGTAGCAACCACTGATTCTGGAAGTTTAAAAGACGTCAGGCTGATGTTGATGTTCATTATAGGTACACAAAAACCCCCCCCAGGAAAATTACATCGTATTAATTTTAAAGACTGCATTTCTATTATGTTGCAAAAAAACATATTTGATTCACTTAAATACTTTAAAATGTAACCCTTATTGGCGATTACAAAGGGTTAAAAGGTTTCCAGTGGGTCTTTACCTAGTTGTGTTGTGTTTATACCAAACAGTTCGGTTTCATCTGATCATATGACATTCTCCCAATGGTGTTTATGCACAGGTAACAAGTTAAAACAGGTGTGGATGATACATGTAACGAGTGGGGGATATACGATGTAATGTAGTAGGAGGTCTGTGAGGTCCAGATTTCTTGCTTGTTTGTAGGTGCTTTATAGTCATTTGACCACAAAAATAAAGAGAATCATATGACGTGATTTTTCTGGTTTTGTTTCACATTCCGTCTTTCATAGCTAGAGTTTACCTATGGGCAACAGTGCAGACCTCTCGTCTTTTTAAGTGTAAAGAAATTGCAGAATCTTTGGCTTCCAAAAACTGTTTTGCCATACTAAAAATGATTCAACAAATTAATGAGAACATCAACACTGTGTACTCATATCAACCTTCATACAACTAAACATAGAAGTGAAACCTTTTTTAAGTAGTAAAAGTAGTCTCATTTTGTCCATACATATATCTTTTTGAATGATGTATTTTCCTGTGTTTTGGTGCCTTTGTTTTGGTTTGATCCATCTCTGCCACTCTTGACAGTTCAATGACACCCAGCTGCAACTACTCAGTGATGAACAACAGCTACCGAAGCTTCCTGGTTCCAGCCTGTGGTGTTATTTTGCAACATTTTTAGTTTCATTCTGTTTCGTTTTTTTTTTTACCATTTGATGATATAACTTGATTAAAAAAATAAATCAGTTTCAATTTTTATTGAATTTACATTTAAGTTTAGTATTATAAATTATTATTCTAATGGAAAAAGTATTTTCAGATGGTTTTTTTTCCCATGTCAAACAAAGGACTTTTCTACATCATGCATGCTTCTGCTCTCTACAGGCTGTTGCAATGTGTTACCTCTCAAGAAAAAAGGAAATCGATGCACTTGCCACACAGCAGGGGACAGTAAGCAGCCTCTACAAAGTGCCTCACTTCCTCAAATCAGTATTCATGAGAGGACAGCAAAGAGGACACAGAGCTTCTCCGGGACAAACTTCCACCCTGCGGGAAGTCTGAGCCTGCTCCCGATGGCGAAGCACAAGGCTCCTCTCTCAAACTGGTCTGGCCCATCCGGTGTGGCCACTTGGTCTTCTTAATGCTTTCCCACCTCAGCACTCTTCCATGGAGAGAGGCTCCATAGTCTGAGGTTGATTTTAGAGTGGCACTGGTTCTCCCTCCCGGTTTTAAATGGTGGTGGGTGACCTTTGGCCCCTTCCACATTTAGGAATGGCCCAGTACCAAGCAGCACGTTGACTTCGCTCCCCAATCTGGGCTCTCATGTGTGGGTGAGCGAGTGGTTTTCTGGATCCATGCTGTCCTTGACATTGGAATATCCTCCGTCAATCAGCAAACTGCTTCAAGATGGAGACTATTTTAATGCTTGTGCAAGGCCTGGCAGATCCGTCCCAAGTCTAGCTACATAGGGACCCGTTGACATGACCTTGTTTTGAGCCATTAGAGTAGACCCTGTTGGACAAGTTGCCCTACAAGGTGGCTGTGCTGCTCACTTTTGATGTCAGCAAAACATGCTAGCGAGTTGTGTGCTTTCTCCACGAGCCCTGATTGCCATCTCTTAGTGTGGGTTTACACCAAACAAGACAAGCAAATGTTTCCTGTGTATAGGCAAAGAAGTGTTTTAGTATTGGAATATGTGTCCTTCCAGGATTTTAGACTCAAGCATGCATTGTCTCAATGTTTGGAGCAGCGGACAGTGGCGTTATCTGACATTAAAGCACAAAAATCTGAAGTTCAGGATCAATTTGCGTTATGGTAGCAAATCAGAATCCATAATACACAGTGATGTATGTGCAGGGGAAATATTGACCTTCAGGATATTCTGTTGCGGCTGTTGGATTCCCAATGCTTTCTATCCCAAAATGCCGACCATATTATTATAGAAAAAGGAAGGATCTTCTCTCGTCTGGAGGTAAGTCATTGAGACAGTGGCTGTTCTTGGTCAGCTTTTGACTTTTATTCATTATTTTTCTTGTTCATTAGCTTTTAATTTAAATATTAAAAAAAAATGACTTGCTGCCTCTGTTGTTGACAGTTGACAGGGAGGGTTCCTGACAGACGTCTGTGGCGCGCGTTGTGCGCACTGATTTCTGCAGTATACTGTATATCAAAGCCTGGCCAAAGGATAAGTGCAGACACTTCACAAACCTTTGTACTACAACACAACGTTGGATGTACTGTATATGTTCACGTAAGATGTTTGTTCAACGAGTAAGTGAACATGTGTTTGTTGTTCTGTAAAAACATGAGGAAGAAATGTTGGTCAACAGAGTCTAATTGATGTACTAAGCCAGAGAGAGGAAAATGACTTTGCAGTTATTGACATCGCTCTTCTTAAACCCCATTGAAGATTTCTTTTTTTCAGCGTTGGGGTTGAAGGTTTACGGTTGCTCTCCACAGAACCAGCTCTCCTTGCTGGATGCAGTGAATGCTGGTTGTGGTGATATTTCCCCCGAAGCCTGCCAGGGATGGATCAGACACTCAAGAATATTCTACCCTCGGTGTATTGTCAGAAAAGAATTAAGATGTGACGTTGATTAATATATGTGGCGGAATGCAGATGACAGAATCTGAATATTACAATATTTACGAGTGTTTTCGTTTTTGATTTGATCTCTTATTTTAATTTGTATTCTACCCCTGGAATTCTGAGATTCTTCATTGTTTTGTTTATGTAAATTTTTTTGTACGATCCTAAAGAATCTCCCGATTCCTGATTTTGTGTTGTTGCAAAAATATTACAACATATAGAATGCATTAAATACAATTAAAGTACAAAAACATCCTTATAAAATACTGATTTACCTGGCAAAAAAATATTTTTACTTGAAATATGCGTAATTAATATACAATTTGTTGTTGTTAGTATTTTGTCGTTCCGTTAAGAGTGATTTTGTGGGTTACCAAAGAAAGACAATGTGATGGTGTTTTCTCAAACAGGCTTCTTTTAAGTGTTTTGTGGGTAAGACACAGTAGTGGGCATGAGATGAAGTGTTGAGCTGCATGATGGAGGAAATCCAGACTGTGCTAAAACTTCTCAGCATATTTCAGCCAATTGCATCAGCAAACAATTGTATAACAGGATGTACAGTATTAGTAAAGTAAAATCACTCCTTGTCTCTGCAATCTTCAGGGTTGGTTTTTATCAACATCACATCTGACATTATCCAAGCGATGTATCCGGGATAAAAGTTACAATAAAGAGTAGGCAATTTTGGTGGGGGGGGGCAGATTATTAAGGGACTTTTAGGTGATGAAGAGAACCATGTATTGTAAGTAAGTAATTTTTATTATATAGCGCTTTTCCAAACCAGGGTCACAAAGCGCTTAAACAATCAAAACAATATTCAATAAAGTATATACTTTAAAGATCAAGATAAAAACTGATAACACAACAGGAGTTACAGAAAATCGAGGAAAAGCCTGAACAAATAGAAACGTCTTAAGATGTTTCTTAAAGGAGTCAGTAGATCCATCAAGCGCAAAGAGAGAGGAAGATCGTTCCAAAGCTTAGGAGCAACAGCCTGAAAGGATTTCTCTCCTCTGGTCCTGAACCGTGTGCGTGGAACCATCAGTAGATTCTGATCCACAGACCTCAGAGCCCGAGCTGGGGTGTAAGGCTGGATCAGATCACTGATGGAAGGTCTGACCATGACTAGATCTGAAAGTAAGAACCAGAATTTTAAAGTTGATCCTGAAAGAAACTGGAAGCCAGTGAAGAGTTTAAGGATAGGAGAAATGTGAGTTCTTCCTATTGTATGCGAAGTGTAGTAGGAAGCCAGTTGAGTTTAGTTGGTTTAGAGAAAGATGTGTTCTATTTTGAAATGAAGAGTTTGTTTATATTTAATAACATGTCTTTTTGAGGAGAAAATTATCCAATTGGCCAATTGTTTTTTGTGGTTAGCCTGTGTTAAGAGTTTTTTTTTTAAAAGCGCTTGATAGCGACTAAAAGGATAAAAGCCCTTGTGTGGGGTAAAGGTAAATATGGTGGAAGAAAGAGGACATGAAATGTGTAAATGATTTAACCACAAAGAACTGATGCTGTGCTAATTGTGTAAAGAGCTTAGAAAAAGTATCTGATGTATGGATAATTGCTTATTAGTGTCAAAAGAAACTGAAATGTATCTCTGATGTATAAGCAGCAATTATGTGTGTACGCCCACCAAACCTGTCGGGAAGTCTACTACTGTCCATCATGGATGATGACGGTCATCCTCTCAACACTGTCATCAGTGAGCAGAGAAGCAGAATGAGTGCACGAATGCTCCTACCCAGGTGCAAAACAAATAGACTCAGGGACTCATTCATTCCTCGGGCTATTAAATTGTACAATTCTGAGTTCGGGGGCAGGAGTGCAGTGAGAGTATCTGGATGTTCTGTTCTATGTTAGTCTTTGTATCCTTTCTCTTTGTTATTTTTCTTTGATCTATGTTCTTTATCTTTATCTTTAGACTTAGATTGTATCATCTTCTCTTTTTTTTCTCTTTGTTCTTGTTCTTATTTTATTTTTATTTATTTTTTATGAAAAAATTGCTGTATTTTCTGTGGCTATTGGAAAAAAAACAATTTAGATCAATGAATAAAGTTTTACCTTACCTTACTTACCTTACATATGAACTTTGCTGTGTAAAACTATGTGCGCACACACTATTCGTACATGAGGCCCCTGGTGTACTTTGATTGACTGTAGTACTTTGTGTAGTGAAAAAGTGTTATTCTTTAAAAGTATAATGTCATATAGTGTAATGGTAAAGTTAGTTTATTCATAATAATAATATTAAACATATTTATTTAGCGCTTTTTCAGAAATAGACGCTTTTCAAGAAGGATGAGAAACATAAACACACAAAAGATGGTTAAACAGAAAGGACAGAGAGAAATGTATTATTGAGAAGAAAATTATCCAGTTGGCCATTTGTGTTGTGTTAGTCTGTGTTGAGAGTTTCGAAAAAAACCTCTGAAGAAGTGCTTTTTAGCGACTGAAAGGATCCTTAAGGTAAAGCTGAGAGTTTTTTTATGTCACTGCTTGTAATTCAAACACGTCATTCTGCTAAATATAAATCTATCTGACATTTAAACAAAGACACTGACGTGTTCTCTCTCAGATCACTTAAGGACAACCAATGACGCTCTTGCTTTTGAGCGTTAATCTCACTTATATGATACACCTATATTCCCCTATGTTAGCATAAATCAATTGATCCTATTCTAAGATTTGTTTTGTCCAACAATCCATTAACCGACCTCCCAACCCACCCATCTGTCAATCTGCCCACTTTCCAACACAACCACCCACCAATCCATCCATCCAGCAACCCACATACCAACCACCATCCATCCATCTTGACTTTACACACACCAACCTGTCCGTCCACCCACTGAGTCATCCATTCACCCATACAATAGACCCGGGATCTAAAGACTCAGGGGAGCCATTGTGACCCTGGTCTAGAAAGGCGCTATATAAATAGAGATTATTATTATTATTATTATTATTATTGGGACCAGTTTCCCACAGGAAAGAAAACACTAGGAACAACCTTTGACAAGTATTATTCCAAATAATGTTTACTTTAATGTTTTCCTTGCTATATACAAACGGATCTCCCAGCTGAGATCTACAAGGCAGGGGGACCAGTCATAGTACAATATTGATTGTTGATAATTCACACACCTACTTCAGTATAAATGTCATGCGCCTGACATGTCTTTACACAAATAATACCAATACAATCATACAATAATTCCAATGAATGACAGATGAATGATGTTCAGGGTGACACATATTGTTTTAATATCAAAATTCATGATCAAAATGACAAAACTGTAATACCAATGTAGCAAAAATGATCGAGAACAAAACTGTAACAGCAATGTGCAAATAAATTGTAGTGCAAGATCAAATTAAAATCATGTAGATATATCCAAATAATAACCATAATTCACTACAAAATGTAGACAACGAGGATTATATCTTAATTTAAATCTTGTTGAGATAATTTGACCTTTCCATGAAAGGTGTTTTGCCCTTTACTTTAGAGGTAAATCAGCTGTGGCCACAGACAAGGAGCCTGAGGGGAGACAAAGGATGGAGATGTAAGGTAAAACTTTATTGATCCCTCAGGCGAGGCAAGGCTCTATAGAGAATGGAGATGAACATAAGATGAAATACATATACACACATAATAATGAGATACTTTCACAGAATTCATTTCCCTTCCGGTGTAATTGTTATTAGCCGACAAATTAAATCTACTGTGTAGTGCCAGTCTTTCCCTGACCTGATGTGTTTCCCACAGTTGAGCCTGAGGATGATTCTGTACAGTGTTCCAGGGGAAGTTTCACATTATGAGTTAATATGAAAATACAAATAAAATTTGAGCAACATTTGTCTTTTAGCCAAATCTCGTTAAATTAACATTCACGACTGATAAACGTACCTTTATCTTGGCGTTTTTTGTCTTCCTCCTCTATCTTCCTCTCTCTTTTCTCTGCTCCAGAACGAAAAGTTATTTTTCGCGTCAATTTCTTTCTCCCACAACTACCTGCGTTGCATTGGATGTTCAGCGCACGTCACGGAAGTGGAGCTTTGATTGTGGTTTGTAACGTCAGTAACAATCATAGGCTTACAGGGGCCGAGGTCCTTTACCGACCTGCAACACAAAAACCATATGTGGAACCAGTGTTACGGTCAATGGGGAAACTCTGAAGTTAAGAAGTTCAAGTATCTTGGCAGCACGCTCTATGGACCTGCTAACATAGACAACAAAGTCATTTTGCCAGACTGTCTACACATGTGGTCGGTGTGAGGAGTTGAATATACTATTCTACTCACGCTGATTATCGTGAGGAAAATACTATTTTCGTCTTGATCATTTTTAACAAAGTTACCTTCTTTAATAACAGTTGTTGAATAAAAGGCTAACCGTAAGAGGGCTGTTTTTTTCCATGCACCATTGAAAAAACTCTAATTAACCTTATTTTACCCACATTTATACTAAAACCTCAGTGAGTCACATCAGAGGAATGAAGGAGCTGCATTGCTCAGCCCTTAAATTGGCAAGTCACCATAGTCCTTAGTTGCCGCGTTTGTTCTTTATCTTTATATTCCTGCTCTTTCTTCGGAATACAGTTATTACTCATACCTTTTAAAAAACCTTATTTGACTTCAATTATCTTTCAGAGAATCTCTTTCCTCTGCTGCTTTTATGTTCAATCCTGACTTTTAATTTGCTCAGATGTCTTTCAAAGATTTGGCAAATATTGTTCTCATATAATCACAGTGGCTCACATGGTACATTGAACGTATTGACAATACGTCAATACGCTTACATTTGTATTAGCGATCCTAAAGCGTATACAGATCAAATAACAGATCACCTCATGGTAGCAGATTGGTGGAGAATATACAGTATATAACACCCTCACAGCGAGTGAAACAGACGTCAGCTGCATATAAAGATATAATGTCAGAATGTATCTCGACTACACAACCTCTGCTGTGTTTACTTCTGCAGCATCATGAGACAGAATGATGTTTCACTCTTGGTTTGAAGGCGTTTTTAAAACCTTAAAGAAATCCATTGTTTGTTTTTTAGTCAGCAATGCATTGCTCAGTCCAAAGTGGAAAATGTTGAGGCTTTTCTGCGGAACTATCTAAGATAAAATGTCCTAGGTTGTATCTTTAAAACATAATTTTTGTGTAATAGATGTTGTATGAATGTACATTAAAATAAAGCTATTAACACATACAGAAACGTTTGATAACTTGGATAAAAAGCCTTTTTAATTCCACATAAAATGGAGAAGAAAAAGACAGAGAATGTTCAACACTTTCACGAAGGCGTGTCATTGAATTCTCTTATGGGGGTATGTCAGATATAGACGTTGAAAGCACAAACATGTTTGAGGAATCTTTGTTCTCAGACGTGATGAGGTGAAGCTAGGCTCCGCTGGCTGTGGCGAAACAAGTTGTTTTCACACTTAATCAAAAGATAAAATCAACAAAAAACAACATAAATCAACACAGTCGGGGCAGAAGCATGAAAATACATAAATGATAAGAATTGTACAGAATTTTAAAAAGATATACAGAAGGCATAGAGTGTTCCAAAATCAGAGCTTCTTGATTGAAAATGCTTCAAGTTTAAGACAGCTCCGGCAAAAAGAAATGTTGATGTATATCTTTCACCACCAGATTACAACCAATTATTAAAAGCTGGAATGTGTGATGGCCAAGTTCCCCGACAGGATTTCTGTCTGCAATGGAAAACAGTATCTTCATGCTGGTCATGTCCCAAAACACTTAAGAGACCTGGAGGTTCCTGTCAACGTCCACGTCTTTATTCTTTACCTCTTCTTACCTTTATTCCATCTGTGTTTTCAAACTTCCATGCTTGTTCTGCGACGGGTATTACTGCCGCCATTATGGCAGTCAAGTCCAATGCGCTTTGGAGGACTTTATTCTAGTAAAATTTTAGGGTTGTAATTATTTTTTCATGTTACAATATGTATGAAAATCCTGGAAGGACACATATCCCTATACTTTATTTTCATTCTGCTCCTTTTCAATGAGTAACTAGACACCATAACTAAAGGGTTTAATCTTGTAGTTATGTGGTGCTTTGGACATTACAGTCTGAACTGTGATGCTTAAATAGTTCAGATGCTTGGTTATGTTTTTGGATGGATCCATGGAATTCGAAATATTCAAATAATTCCATTTGGATACTAAACTTTACTTGTCTACTTTGTCCTTTTTCAGATAAAGCAACATCAAAAAAAATGTCTGTCAGACCGGAAATCCCAGCACATGAAAGAAGCTTTATCTTTTTTTATTTTTATCTCTGTCTATCCGCCTAAGTTTAGAGGTGATTTCTGTGCTCAGCAAAAGCTTTAGTTCAACAGGAATATGATCAAATCCCTGTAAGGACACTTTCTAAAGTATCCATAAATGTCTCCGGCAGGTCCTCAAAGGGCATTTTGTGCTTAAGGTATTTATCTCTCCTTTACCGGGACAAAAGTAAAAGGCCTGTTTTGTTGATGGAAGCAGAAGGAGGAGAGTCCAGGAATATATAAGACCCCTCAGGGCAGAAAGCTACAAAAGTAGAAAATAAAGTAAAATGCACTCAGAAGAAAGCAAATGGTCACTAAGAATGAGTTCATATCCGCAACAGAAGGTTGTAAAGTAAAAACTACAGGGGCTCTTTTGATAGCATGGCTGCGTCACACTGGGTGGATTTCTCTCTTTTTTTTAACTTTCCTTACAAGGTAATGTAAATTACGTGCAAAAAATAATGAAATGAAACGACACCTTCTAGAGCAGGCAACACGTGGCGTCAATTAACACACAATACCCTATATATATGATTCAGTGGAAACGTTTTTTTTTTCCCAATATCTTTTTTTTATTTAGAAAACAACACTGAATTCTGACATATACATAAGTTTTCACACTCTTTGCTATGGCCCTCGAAACTGAGCTTGAATCCTATTTCCACTGATTGACCTTGTTATGTTGCAACAACTTGACTAGAGTGCACCTGTGAAAAATCCAGTTGATTGGACATCATTTAGAAAGGCACACACTTGTCTATATATAAGTCCTCACCGTGCATGCCAGAGCAAAAAACAAGCCATGATTCCAAGGAATTGTCCGAGAGCTCAGAGACAGGACTTGGCCAACATGTAAATATTTCAATGAAAAGAGAGTTTTGTACAAACAGACACATACTGATGAGTACAATAGAGTCCAACATCTATTTAAGACACACTTAAATCAACACATTAGTTGACCTTGGTTGACAATTATGTGCTGGTGACCCTTCTAGGATGTCCGCTACCTTTTGCTCCAAGAAACCGTTCTTTTTTCCTAGCGTCCTTCACTGTTTACACAGTGTAAGTGCATTTTAATGAAAACAATTCCCCATAGATTTTCTGTGAGTTAATTAGCTGATCGTGGCACCAGGTGTCTTCTTCAATATTGAACCTTTCTTCTTTTACTGTATTTAATTTTTTTCCAAGATACAGAATTTAGGGGTTTTATTGGTTGCTAGTTATAATCATTAGAATCAAAAGCTATTAATACATCATATCATATCAATAAATACACCATATCAGTCTGTGTGGAATTAATCTATTCATTAAAAAAGTTCCACTTTTTGAATAACTAAAATTAATTTCATTTTTGTCATGTCTATTTTCTCTTCCTTGAAAAGTACATTAGAAATGGGCCACTCACGTAGGATTTGGTTCCCAACAAAAGTTTTTGCAGAGAAAGAAAAAAAGTATAATAAAATAAACACATTATGAACGTGTATGAATCCCGGAATATACATCTTTAAAGAAGGAACATGGATACATGTACTCTGGAAATACCTTCAATTTTTTTGTTACAAATTCCGGAGTCGTCAACAATATGTTCTAGCGAATAAAGCTGCTCTTCAATCTCTTGAACGTTTTAAAGGATTTTTTTTCTTTAACAAAAGTGACTTTTTGATGATAATAAATATCTACAAGGATCAAAACAAGTAAAAACAATCCAACCTAATCTCATTAAATGTAAAAAATTGGAATCTGACCCAGTTTATTTTACTCTATAGAAGCCAACATTTTCAGAAAGAAACATTCAATAATGTCCAACTCACTTTAAAAGCAGGATCTCATTATAAAGGCTTGTGCATCTTATTTTATAAATCCCTGGAATCCACCCATGACTGTTCATTCAAGCAGGGAATAGCCTCTACGGTCCATTAAAACACTGCACGGATGAAGATTTTTCACTCCCTTGAATGCAAGAGGACTCATTCAGCATTTGAAATTTGAACATTTCTATTCATTCGTAATGATGTAATTCAATGAAAGAATAAATATATGTTACTCTGGTGAGATTGGTAAATTGTGGGCTCATTCGAGTGGTTGAATTCTCATCTCTTGGTTTGGGCTGGGAACTCATGGGCTGGATAGCTCGCAGGTGATCTGAAGAAAACGGATAAAAGGATTCTCGGAGGAGCCAGTCTGAGGTCAAAACTGAAAACTGAGAGTCAGTAAATGATTAAGAGAGACGGTGTCTACTCTTTTCATTCCACATAGAGAGTGGTCCTGTGTTTGCAAACACTGTTTCAGGAAATTTTGTTAGTGGAGAGACAACAGTGAAAAAGGCTTTTAACAAGATGTTTACACCGATCTCGGTAGGCTCACACTTTTTCTAAAAACTTGTTTAGATCTCAGACAGAATCATGGCACCTTCCTGTTATGCTCTTCAGAATACTAAACAACTTGACTAGTAGCACGTCTGTGCCATGGCTGAGATACTACAGATACTAGAGAGAACAAGACTGATCGAGTCAAGATCAAGTATTTTACACATTAAACGCAATAACTTGCTGGAGTAGAAGAACATTAGCATCATATTGGAGTTTATTTTGACAAAAATATCATGTGGACAAAGGGTCTCTCAGAGACAGAACTTGTGCGGATACAACCAACCACCTTTTCCTATCCACCAAATATTAAAAAAAAATCCACCACAACAAAAGGACACATTTTCTAAAGGCGTTTGCAAACCAAATTCCATTAGGTGACACTCGCATTAGTCGCAGAGGGCCAGGTTTGAGGTTAATGGAGAGTCAAAATTGGGAATATAGAGGGCAGAATTGTGGCTCTTCATCTAATGTTGAAGTATGAAAAAGTTTCAAAATTGGACGCTGGGTCTGGGTTCATCACATCCATTAAACTTGGTTCGGGAGTAGCATTAAATTTAGCTTTTACTTGATAGATTTCCAATCTCTTAATGATTGGATAACGCACGGCGACTTGTTACCAAAGATCTGATGCTATGAGGGATCCTGAGCTAGAAAGGCATTAAAGCTCTGCCCCAAAGGTGACCCTTACATCGACTCAGTCACGCTTCAATTCATATGTTTGCCTGCTTAGCAATAAAATGAGGCTAGTTTTTATTTGTTTGTTTTAATCTCATCTTTTCAGTAAAGTCATGATTATGCTTGATACATTTTATTTCATAAAACATAAATGTGACTATTTACATACAAAATAAATAAATAAAACACAATTGTATTTAAAAATGTATCACTCATCCTCCTCACTTATCAAACATTCTCTCCATATACTTGTTAACACCTTTGGTACCTTTTACAAAAAACTGTTTATCATTTGTATTTTGTTTTGTTTCTGTCTCCAGACTTACCACTGGCTCACTCCACAGCTTGATATACATGCTTTTCATCCTTATAAACCTTTGGCTTTTTGAAGTCTCCCCTTAGATCATATCCTCTCTCCCTTTCAATAAACATTCTCTTTATACTTTTGGGAATTGATTTGTCCTTGTTTTGCACTGTTTTCAATTTGACCAGATCCATACATTTGATTTTATTAAGAAGTAGGTTTGTTTGATCTCTCTGTTCTGTATTGTTTATTGTCCTGATTGCACTTTTTCTGTATTGTGCATATCAGCTTTCAGAGTGGTTTTTTTAGGTGTTTTCACAGACCTCGACAAAGAAAGACAGATATGCAAAGAATTTGTGGCAGCGAATATGTTTTATTTTTCACAAAATCGAAGAGCACGGAACATAACACCAACGGCAAGGACATTTGTGTTCGGTGGATTATTTATTATAAGTTTCATTGGCAGCACCTGTAAAAAATAGGTTGTCTTCTAAATATTTGCAAGGCTTAGAGAATAATATGGCCGAAGGCTCCGCAATAATACCTCACACAGTCAATCTTCATTGATCATTGCATTGTATTGATTGTTTGTGTAATACCAGCAGTGGATATTAATGTTGCTGAAAATGTTATTATCTGGATCAATATAATTTTATTGCTTCAGTTTTGCTCGGTATTAAAGAAAGTGTCCAGTTTTCGTGTCATGATTTTATAGTTTATAGTCTAGGTTTTAGAGCTTCATCATTTCCTTGCTTTTTCCAGTTCTCCAATTTGGCCTGCAGTTTTGTGACCAAGTGTTTTTGATTGTTCAATGCTTCCTCAAGAGTCACACCTTTTCTTGCTTTTTCTGCATGTTTGCTGCTTAAGTGCACATTCAGAAAAGCCTTTCAGTTCCCTCCCTAGCATCAACAGTTGCATTTTATGCTTTCTGTTGGCAAATCATACTATCACAGCCCATTTGCCTGTGTTTTTCTGGGGGAGAGGACGACATGTTTCCATGTTTGGGCTTTTTAACTCCATCCCTGTGTGCATTGATGCTGTCACATTTTGCTCCACAAAGTTACTTTCCTCCTTGCTTTGCTACTCTATGTCTCCACTCACCACTGCTGCAGCATTACTACATCTTTGGTGTGTAGGAGCTCTCTTCTGGAGCATTACGTTGTTTGTTGTTAGCTGGTAGCCTTGTTGACTAGTCAGCACGCTAGCTTAACTTGGTTCACCGCCAGCTTCTTCGGCTTTCTAATGTCCGTCTTCCAAAAGTCTATTTCACTGCAGTGGTCAAAGCTTGTAATCTCCTTTCTAGGTTCGTTGTCCGAATTAGTTGTTAGTGCCGGCCAGAGAACTCCAGTTCAGAGAAGCGCAAGTGTCCTCTTGTTCTCAGTCGAGTTGTAGTGTGCGGCCCAATCGTTATCCATCAATCGTACCCTTTTTCCCCCCGTCATTTTGGACTAAGACGAAGACGAAGGTCTCTTGAGCTCCAGTAACTACCTGAAAATGAACATCAATTTCTGTCTATAACTCTAAAAAAGAACGGATTACTTTGAAAATAATCCCAACCCTTAGTCGACATGAGTAGAAAATTAGTAAAATTTGTTTTTGGGTGAGCTAAGCCCTTTATTGTTACATGTACATGTCTTTATCTATGTCTTGTGTTCATTTATTCAAGCATTTATTGTTGTCATGTAAGCGTTTTATGTGTGTAATATGCATATTGGATGTGTAATATCATCTTGTATCATTATGTAACATGATTTATGAACGTAATGTAAACATTGGTAACATGTGGGCGGTATGTTTCCCAATTCATGATCTTTGAAGGAATTGACTTCTCTGGAGTATTCTTAGAGTTTTAGTCTGAAACACACTCTTTAAAGACCTTTACTGGTTAGATTTAACAATAAAGTAGTTTCACATTTTCCCCCCACTATTTATTCTATTCATTATTATCCTTTTTGGTTTGTGATCACTGCTTGTAACACTCTGCTGTTATTCATTTTCCTTTTCTCCGGTGAAGTGTTGAAAATCTAATCCTGGTTTCTTGTAGAATTTAAGATCCTTTTCAATGAGTACGGCAACTCCACCTCCTCTTGTCTGTTCTGTTGTTTTAGTTCATTTCGTCACCATCCAGCTAAAGCTTTCCTTCGTTGATTTTTAATAGTCTTACAGAAGTTTACATTTAGACTCCTGAAGATAACGTCAGTCACAGAGAAAGTATTTTCCGTTTTTATCTGATTTTCAACCTAATCCTGTGTTGTATTTGCAGTTAGTTAATTACTTTTAATGTATTTTCTAATATCTTCACTTTAAAATATTTAAAATGCCCAATAGAATACTTCCATTATTCTTTTCAAGTATGCCTTTTAAAACTTCTAGTTCTAGACTCTGCCCCACAAAAATGATACTTAGGTCCTTGTTCTTGCCTCAGTTTCGAAGGGTGAGGCGTCAAGAAGGCAGAATTACGATCCTAAACCTTCACAAGGAATAAATATCCTGCCAGAGAAAAATCTTAAATCTTTCAATTGTTGTGCTTCTGCCTCTAGCAGCTGAATATCCTACATTTTAATGATAGAATACAAACATCAAAATCCACAGTCCAGCCAGGCTGTGGCAGGAGTGTGGGCTGTGTGGGGGGAGTGGTTCAGACGGTATTAAAAAGTCTTCCTTGCAGCAGCGACAAAGGAACCTGTGAACCGCTCAGCTCTGCAATGAAAAGGAGCCACGAGCCTTGGAGAGGGTATCCATTATGTGATCGATGTTCCCCTTTTCTTGCACACTAGCGGCACCTTGGTGTGCCACAAGATGTGCAGTCATTTATAAATGGCTGTGCCATCTCTACAGATGTTGGATGCTGTCTATCATGGAGCTCTGAGATTTATAACTGGCTGTAAACACCTCACTCACCACTGTACTCTGTATTCTCTGGTCATCATTATCAACACTTCTGCATTGATACACCTTCATTTACAAATCAATCCTTGGACTAGTGCCATCATATATCTCCTCCTACATGTCACGCAGATGGTGTAGTAACAGCCTGCACTCCCATGCCTTTATTACCTTCAGGGTTCCTTCAGTAACTTGGCAAGAAGGTATTTTCATACTCATCCCCTTCAACATTGAAAACTTTAAAACAGGATCTGAACTCGTCCAGTTTGATTTTAATGAGGGATTATATGACAATTTTAAGGGCACTTAAAAAAAATTGAAAACATGTTCCTGTTTTTTAACATTTCAATCTGCTTTAATTTTAACTGTGTTTGTACTTTTATTATACATTTTGTCCGTCTGTAACTAATCGTTGTTTGTTTTATTGTATGTTTGCCTGAAACAGGTCTCTCTTGAGGATGAGACCTCGTGTCTCAATGAGACAACCTGTAGAAATAAAAGTTAAATAAGAAAAATGTACTGCACACGTCAAATGACACCAGGTGCTGCTGAGCTAACAGACTGTCTCCTCTAGAGGGCGCTTGAGTTTGGAATCTTTTTGTATGTCTCACTTTTATGTTGTGCCTAAGATCTTTTGAAACCCACCACAATCTTTGGTTTGCCATCATATGCCCTTAATAGGATTTGACTTAACAACATAGACACAATTTTAGAGCAGAGACAATGTGAAGAATATATAATATATATAATATAAACATAACAATTCCATTCTGCAGGAAGCCTGTTATATCTATAATTTAATATTTAAGGGACACTTGTGTCTTATATAAGTGAGTCTGAAAACATTAAGTGTTTTCCCTCATTCGTATGAAATATAAATATTTGCATGTGCTTTAAAGCACACATGAAACCCTTGGATTTACTCAGGGCTCTTTATTTATTCATTTATTTTTTAAAGAAAAATAAGCTCACGTTATAGATGCAAATATACACACACAGAGTCATGGACGAGGTGCATAATAGAGATGTATTAAGAATCATCTCTTGATGCTCATGCTATTGGGGAAATGTAAATTTTATGCAGAGGACTGTGAATATAATGCGGATTAAAACTCAGCCTCGGGGTGTTTAATGTATGTGAGGCCGTCTGTTGGTGTTACATAAAGCACAAACGTGTTCTTCCCATTTCTACCAGTTTGCTTCCCCACTATCATTCGTCATGATAATGTGAATGAAATTCGATTAAAGTTAATTTTGAGTTCTCATCTTTTTCCAACAGTGATCGTTATTTGCTTCAATCATAGATACATATCTACTGTATTTATGATGTTAATTTTCAGTGAAATTAATTTAATATAATATATCCAAATTAGAAATAACTTTATTTCCAGTTATGTCAGAACAAAACAGGATATTTGTGAAATAAAAACAGGAATTTATCGTGGTGAAGTGGAAAATGCGAGACCAAGGCTGCCATTTGGGGGACAATAAATAAAATAACTGTAAGTTTAATCTTGTTCTTTTCAGGTCATTTTACACGATTGCATTTTCCCATCGTATCTGAAATAGTAAAGATGTTTTTAATGAGTCTGCTATAAACAGTTTGTTCACTTCGTACTCTAGTGCCGGAATGATTATTCTGACCTATTTCAAGTTCTTTCTTTTCTGCAGGATGTGTTAATGGATCTTTATCAAGCAGGCAGTTTGATACGATCCTTTATTGTTATATGACACATGGGGCATTCTGCTTATTTGTTTTCTGTTAAGTTGAAAAAGTATTGGATAGATGGAGGAGAAGAAACAAAAGAGGATGACCTTTATCAAAATAACAATGTTGTCAGACTGTTTTTGGCTGTGAACACTCAGTGTTGGGGAGGAAAATAGTTTCGTTTTTACTTCAGGGTTAGTTTTGTAACCTTTCGGATTCAAATTCTGACTTTAAATCCGACAACTTTTTAAAACGTTGTTTGTAGACCTCAAATATAAAGTCGCTTCTCTCCTACACACATGCAAAAACAGCACCTTGTTTTATTTTCTAAGGATATAATGAAATAATCAAACAATTCTTTTAAAGGGAAATTATAAAATCATCTGGTAACTCCGCGTTTTTTTGCCTCCAAACATGAAAAGCTGATTTTTGACGGGCCTGGACATGGACTGGCTTAATCAGTGGCACACGTCTGGTACTGCAGGGTTCGGGTCCCTGGCAGCGTGGTGTGTTACTGATGGTAGACTGTAACTTTGGTCCAAGATCTCTGCAGGTCATTCACTATGTCACCATGTGTGGTTCTGGGATTTTTGCTCACCGTTCTTGTGATCATTTTGACCCCACGGTGAGATCTTGAGCAGATCATGGGATATTATCAGTCTTGTATGTCTTCCATTTTGTAACAATTGCTTCCACTGTTGATTTCTTTAGCTGCTTCCCAAGTCTTCCCAATCTGGTGAACTTCTATAATTTGGTTTCTGGGGACCTTTGACAGCTCTTTGGTCGGGACAGGAAAGCTACAGGTGTGTTAGAGCCAGAAATAGTGCTTGTTTATAGTTGACCAAATACTATATAATTGAGCAGGACTTTATCATGAAATACTCAGTATATAGATTTATATCTTTTATCTATTATTGTATCTTTTAAAATAGTTATTTTCATTTTCCCACCACCTGATATTCCAATTATGTCATTTATATTTGAATATGATATTTCAAGTCACAGAAAGTAATCTCACTTTATAGATAAACAATAATCGTCATAATGACATAAGTATGTTGTAAATAAGCTGCTTGGCAGAGGTCTGTGTTTTTATTGCCTAAAGTCAAAAAGAGGTCAAATGCTAAATAGGAACCGTTGTCTGCTGGCAGGGAGATGTCTCTGTTAGGCAGTCCTGTCCAGTGTGTCCGTCACATCATGCATTATGTCACTGTACATGTCAGAATTGCTGAAATAGGCAGTGGAAAATGACACATTTAGACCTAAATAACCTTGTCACTGTCAACTTTTTCCACATATAAGGTGACACCACTGTGCACATCAGCAACATTTTAGCTGGTTTGGCTTAGCTTTAAAATAGCTTTTTCGGTTGGTAGTTCATCTCACGTACACACACATTTCATAAGCTCTCAGAAATGTAGTTCACTTTACAGATAAATGTGGTTTATTAACAAACTTACACAATTCTCTAGACAATTTATACAAGATTGAAGAGATTAAAATAAAGTTATATTTCCTGCTTCTTTTTTGTTTTCTGAACAAATTATCAAAGTAAATTGATGCTCTTCTTATTTATGTTCCTGTGTTCATGGTGTTATTTCTGTTGTTAATTTTGTCACATATTTTTCAATGTTTCTGTATTATCAATGTTTTTGGTCCTGTTTCCAGTCAAGTTGATATTATTATTGTCAGTTTTGTTTCTGATGTTCTGATTTAAATGTTGTGACTTTGTTGGAATCGTTTTTTTGTTACATAATTAAATCTGTCGCTTCAAGATTCTGTTTTACTTTGATATTGTTGTGAATTTTTTTTTTTTTTTTACAATTTCTAAGTTCTTTTACCAAGAAACACAATTTCCATGTTGTCTACAAATTCTATTTAGAATGAGTGTGTGGCTTATTAACAGTTCTGATCTTTAAAGCAAATTTTCATTCAATTCAGGTATGAAGTTATGCCCTTGAAACTAAATGGTTTGTATGATTTTATATTATATAAAATGACAAACCATTGGAGGAATCAATGTGTCAGACAAGGCAATAAAAAAAAAAATAGTTTGAACCTTTTGGTAGTTTGATCACACACACACACACACACACACACACACACACACACACACACACACACACACACACACACACACACACACACACACACACACACACACACACACAAAAACACACACAGACACACACACACACACACAAAGCGTAATATTGACATAGGATTATCACCCTGTCACATGTTGAATATTTATATGTAATATAATCTATGAAATGCCATTTCGTATGAAATAGTTTATGGTATGGTGAAGACGAATAACATGAAAAATATTTCGTGTATGTAAATAAAGTATTTCTGAATAATTTCCTTTTGAAAAAAGAATCAAAAGAGGCTCGTCTGAATTACATTCTTATAGGACAGACTGCTGGATCCTGGATGTGGAAGTGTTTATCTGAGTGTGTGTGTGTGTGTGTGTGTGTGTTTCTTTTCTTTTTTTTTCCATCGCTCCACCTGTCACAGACGAGGAGCCCCCTCTGTGTTCTATCGGAGATGCTGCTCGTCAGTTTGTGACACGCACTCCGTGGGAAATGACGAGTGAAGCAACAGCTGCACAGACTGATGCAGGTTTTCCATCCGAACCCACTTAGAACCCGAACTGTCTGCGCTCGTCCCAACTGCAGGTAAGTTGAATTCAAACTGGACTAAAGACTTCTTATTGGCGGGACCAGGTGAGGTTAAAGAAGGTGGTTCTGCTCAGTTCCAGATGAGGATCTCAAGAGGATCGTAAGACTTCCCTCGCCCCCCTCAGGAGCCGGACCATGTTCCACCAGATGACGGACCAGGCGGTGAACGGGACCTGCTTCGGAGACGCGTCCGCGTGCAACAGGAGCGCGGAGGAGCAGGACGCGCTCCAGCTGCCCACCTTCTCCACGGCGGCGAAGGTCCGGGTCATCATCACCTTCATCCTGTGCGCGGTGGCCGCCGTCTGCAACCTGGTGGTCCTGTGGGCGGCGGGCCACGGGGGGAAGCGCAAGTCCCACGTCCGGATCCTGATCATGAACCTGACCGTGGCCGACCTGCTGGTGACGTTCGTCGTCATGCCCATGGACGCGGCGTGGAACATCACGGTGCAGTGGGAGGCTGGGGACGCCGCCTGCAGGCTGCTCATGTTCCTCAAGCTGGTGGCCATGTACTCGTGCGCCTTCGTCACGGTGGTCATCAGCCTGGACCGGCAGTCCGCCATCCTCAACCCTCTGGGCATCAGCGAGGCGAAGAGGAAAAGTAAGATCATGTTGAGCGTGGCGTGGACCATGAGCGTGGTGCTGTCTCTGCCACAGGTAGGATCCAAACTTTTTGTTTTCCTCGTCCTGTTCTAAACGTCCCGTGATATTTGCTCCTCAACACGTGCATTGTGAAAAAACGAAACACTTTCCTTTAGTTCAGGCTTTTTTTTTTTTACTTTTTTTTATTCATATTTAATGTAATTATTTATTGATTCATTTTATTTTTTTTACGAGCAGATCTTAGCTCTGCGTTCATGTCGTGTGACCAATTTTCATTCTTTAACTTAAACATCTGATATACAACATTTTTTTCTATCTACATTTGTGTCAGTGAACGTATCTACATATCTATCATCCATGCTTATTAACACATGTCGCCACATAGCTGTATATCAATTCATCCATGACCATAAGTGTCGATTAATTAACTTTGTATTCACTTATTACTTATCCATTGTCTACTTATCAATTTAGTTATTTGTTATTTAGATTCATGTTCTCAGTGTTTCTTGTTCTTTTTAGTATATATTTTTTTAGTATTTTTTTGATTGTTTAAGCGCTTTGTGACCCTGGTCTAGAAAATCGCTGTTTAACTATAAACTACTTACTTACTTACCATCCATTTATTTATTAGTGTTGCTGATTAATTTTTACATTTTGTCACACTTAAATATCTTGAATCGAACCAATCTAAATATTAGTCACATCAATGCAAAATCACAGGGTTTCTTGGGATTGCACCGTAAACCTAATAAGTAGTTTGGCCGGTCGCAGCAGCAGCAACTGAAGTGTTTGTGTTCACTTGCAATGATTCAACATATTCGTCCACTTATCGTCACAGAATTTCTGTAATTCAGAAAAAAATGGAGGGTTTTCCAGCATGAGCCGCCTTCTTTTTTAGATCGTTCAACAAGTCACCAAAGTTTGTTGACTTCAGACTTGTGTGTTTTAGATCATTGTCTACAGAACCCGAGTTCTGCAAGGATTTTTGGTAAACAACAGAATTCTTCCATTTATCACAGCAAGCCAGAGACCATCACACTGGCATCACCACACTATTTATATATTTTTCAACCATGAAATGCAGCATTACTTTTAAGCCAGAAGTTCCAAAAGGTTCCCTTTTTTTCGGTCTGGTCTTGGAGATTATTAAGATTATTTATTTTCTGGTGAAACTGGCACGAAGCATAATGTTATGTTTTCATCTTGGAAATCGGCTTCTGTTAAAGTAAGTCAATTATATTTGTAGAGTGTTTTTTTTTTTTTTAAAGAAAGCCTTAAGGCAAGCCCGAATTTTGTATCAATTTAATGATTACTTTTTGGACCATTTTGAATGTAAAACACAATCATCCTTAATATTTTTGATATCTGATTAGATTTCTATTATTAAAAACATGTATTTAGTTTTTATTTATGTACTTATTTTATATTGCTTTAGTTTTCTTATTTCTTTTTGTGAAATTAATCAAACAAATGCAATAATAGCATTGTATCTGTTCTTTGGAAAGGGAAGGTCAAACTTTTTAGCTCATTGACCATTAATCAGCTCTGGTTAAAAATCAAACAGAAAAAAAAGGGCTCCTGCTGAGTGCTTTATTACACGGTTATTTTCCAGAAAATATTGTCACATGGCTGCAGCACCGTCGACCAGAGCAATTCTTTTTAAAGAGCCTTCACCATCATGGCAGTGAGTGTATGTTGGAAATGTTGTTACCTTTTTTTTTTATTTGACCATATATATATTGGGTTGAGAAAAACACAGAGGTGTCCAAACTGAATCATAAAAAAAATCCTGTTCTCTGTCCTTCGGAGAACACACCCACACACAGTATTCCAAAAGGTCAGCAGGCTTGTTAAGGCTGTTCGGCCAGTTTCAATAGATATACATGTTATCACACATCTCAAAAATATCACACAATGAATGCTTTCAACACCAGAGTCAAGCCATCCCGCTGATGTTGAAGGAAAGATTAATGTTTCGTATTCAGTTCTTTTAATTTGTGACTGGAAGGAAATTCAAGGAAAGCAATGTCTGACTATCTAGCTTAGCTTTGAATTCTCCAGGGTGGTGGGGTTTTGTAGGTCTACAAGCATATTACAACAATCTTTTCTTTCACTGAGATTCTTATTGTGACTTTATACATCGTTCCATTATGATTCTTTATCAGTTTCATAATGCTGATTAAGACTTTTTTTTTAGATTTCTGGTTCTCCCCTTCATTAGAAATCTGGGTGAACGAGATGTCACTAAAGTGATGCCCATGGTTACGTCCGCTCGCTTTGTTTGTACAACGAGTCCCTTGGAGGTGGAGACTTCCAGGATCAGCGATGCACAAAGATCGATGCCTGACCAATCACAGCAAAGTGGAAGTGGTTATAGTAATAAAAAAAAACTGTTTTTTCAGTACATTTTCTAATGTAAATATTTCAATGAAAAGAGACATACTGATGATACAATTGAGGTCCACGATCTATTTAAGCGACACATTATTCCCTTTGAATACAATTTAAGTTTGACATATACTTATATCACTTTCGCTCAGAGCAGACTTTCGGGTCCAATAGGCACCAACTGCATGTACATACACATATATTTTTTAAAAAGTGGAATCTGTCTTGTGTGATTTACAGTAAAGTTATCAAGGTCGAGCTTGTAAGAAGTGCCGAATTATAACTGCTCTGATTAGCTTCATCTATATTCTCTTTCAGGGAAAGCGAAGAATGATAGTTGACTTTTTGGTTTTCTGTAAAAACATTGAGGAACACATCACTGCAGCATATCAACAATATTGCAGCGTGGACTGGATCGTGAAGCTTGAACACTTGACTTTAGGGGAATTAATTTACTCCTATTTTTTACAAATAACCAAATAAAAGTTATATTCACCTACATTTCATTTTTTGAGTCTCTATCTTGAAGGAGAATAATCGATGTGCTGGAATCAAACATCAAAATCTATAAAAAAAAAACATTCACAGGCTCAGTGGGAATTATTACCTGAATATTTCAGAATAAATGAATTGTCTGACAGTTTACACTCAACATACCCAATTAACTTGACAGTATTATTTTTACTTCGATGTTAATCTTCTACAACTTTTTTCACATTGAATTTTCAGGGTTTATCATTGTGAATTATTCAATGTTCAGACAGTATTTACAAGGATTGCAATTTCCTTCAAGTTTTTCAAGCCCTGACGGTTCTTTCAAACATCGATCTTCCCGTCAGTGTCAAAAAAAAAAAACGCTTCAGGGGGGATTTTTGATTACTTTTTAGTTGTAGCAACTCTTCCATACTGACAGTTGGACCTTAATGCATCTTTATTTCATGATATTTTGCAGTCTGGCTGTCAACTCTCTTGTCAGGTTTTGAAAAAGTAATTATTCCCAAGCCGTCTTACCATCAGGCATGACTCATAGAAGTGTTGATTTAAGTGTGTCTTGAATAGATCTTGGACTCTATTGTACTCATCAGCATGTGTCTGTTTGTAAAAAATACTCTTTTTATTTAAATAGTTACATTAGAAAATTATCTTAAGCCCCACCCACTGAAAACACATTTTTCTAGAGATAAATCTTGTTTCCCATAGCCACACCCGCTCAGCTGTGATTGGTCAAGCATGGAGGTTTGTGTTGGGCTGAGGCCACATCCCTGTGGCGATCTGGTGCTGACTGTGATCTCAGCAGACACGTATTTACCACCTGTGGACTTTCTGTCAGGAAATCCCGGTTTCCATTCGCCGGTGGGGGGTAGGGACTCCCAGGTCTGCCAGCTTCAAAATCAGTCTGGTTGGACGGATGGTGTAAAACGCAACACTGTTGTCCAGGAAGAGCATCCTTGCATACGCTCTGCTGCTTTCCAGGTTTTCAAGCGTGTGGTGAAGGGCTAATGCATTGTCCACTGAATTGTTGGGGTGGTTGGTAAACTGGAGGAGGTCGCCGGTGACTGCAACCATTTTGTTGATGTTGGTGAGGACTCATTTCTCTAGGCACTTCATGACAACTTATGTGAGTTCGACTGGCTTGAAGCTGTTAAAGTGGGTGTGTCTGGTCTGTTGGGGACTGGTATGATGGTGGATGTTTTAAAGATGCATGGCACTTCAGCCTGGATGAGCGATGTGTCGAAGATGTTGGGGTCTCTTGGGGCTTCACCTTTTTTCGGAGAACTTTTCACGACCTGTGTGTGTGTAACCTGGAAGGGAGAGTTTTGGGGGGTTGCAGGGGTCTTTTGAGGTCTGTGTTCAGCTTGTTGAACAACAAATTCTGACACACTGAGAAGAGATTGGATGGAACCAGAGTTTCCAGACACAGACGACCCCAGCTGGCATAAGTTAAAGGTGAACTATAACCGATTAACGTTATTTGAAGGAATCCAAACCAATGTCCAGTGCCTTGAACCCAGGGGTCTCAAACTCAAATCCCTTCCAGAGGTATATATTTGTTGAGACTGGACTGAAGGTGGAGGGAGTCCATCAGTGTTTTTGGCTATTTTGGCGTATTATATATATATATATAGTGAATGCTTTGCCATCATAGCTTTATCTATATAAATGATCCCATTTGATGTGACGATTTTTATTCCATAATAAAGAAATAAAAAACCCTCTGACTGATCACAAATCCCAAGTGTTAGCGAGTGTTCTACGCATTGGGAACCAAACTAGTGCAATATTGGAAGTTTTTATGTACTGCATTCAAACACCCTCCTACTGTGATAAACATTAACACACTCTCTCTTCCTTTGACAAGTTGAGTAGTTTCACCTCATGACTGTAAGCCGATTGAGTTTAATGCCAGAAACCTTAGTAGACACTGAATGCCTCCCTGTCCTCCCACAGAAACAAATTCCCTATTGAAGCAAAATGCACTAAAATACTACAGAGAAAAACTGTACTCAGCAATAAACTCTCCCCATACTAAAGGTTGTTTATGCTTTATTACCCAATATGTTGGTAGTAAACAAAAAAATAATCATAAAAAATGCATAAAAACACAATTCATAGAGACGACTAAAAGTGTCCAGTGATGTTGCGAGGGATTCCTGTAGATCAGGACAACGGATGGCGACTGAACCAGGTCTAAGCTGAGGTGTTACACGCTTGTTTGGTTACTGCTGGCTGTGATACCGAAGTAACTGCGAAGTCTAAGTGTATATATTTCCTCTTCTGAACGACTACAATTATATACAGATTTGTTTTGATTATATATTTTTTTTTTTACAAGAAAGCTTTGAGTGCTTTGATGCGTTTCATTTTAATACATTAACATTTGACTGTTTAAGAAAAGTCTAGACAAATAAAATGTGAAAACAGAAGTGCATTTTTTCTATTTTACAACATAATAAGAACTTTAAAATGGCATTATCAAGCAACCTGTGATGACACTGAACCTTGAGCTATTTAACGCATCAGCTATATGTCTCTGCTTATATTAATGCACTTATCCATTCGTTGAAGTACAGTTTAAAGCCATTATCTCTGCATTTATCACAAAAGTTACTTAACTTAATATTGATCGTCATATAAGCCAGTGGTTCTAAACTTCTGTTTCAGAGTCCTCATTCTATATAAATAATGCTAAAATACAATCTCACACATTGGCACAAAATCTCTAAAAGCTAGAAGACACACACATACTGAACACCATGGTCGACAAACAAACACACATAGATGCAAACACATCTTGTAATCATTCTAGAGCTCTTGCTAAATCAACACTATAGTGTTGTTTTTTCATGCACTTAATTGTAGTTTATTTGCAGGTCATTCTATTGTATTTTTTCTTTTTTAATATGAACGTCGGTACGTAGTATATTCATGACATTTAACTTGTCCAAGTATATAATATAGAAAATATAGTTGGGGGACCCCTGATATAAGAGTTATTTATTCATATTTCAATTTTTTAATCTATGTATTTATTTATTTTACATATACAAATGGCACCAGAAAAAAAAAGGGAATTAAGATTTCATTACACAAAAATATATTATATCATGAAAAGCTGTATTTCTCATCAGCCTGTATGTGCATGCTATTGATTTATTTTTTAACTGAAACAATTGTTTAGAGGTGACTTCACTGAGTAGTCTGCCTAACACTTGATGCATGTCTAAACTGGTCTGTGTTTAGGCACTTCTAGCTGAGCAGTGCAGCATAGAATAAACCTTCAGATTTCAAATCCTGTCTGCGGCATCAGGACTGTGAATAAAGGGCAGCATTATGTTGGATGATCCTGCATATTTAAACTGGCGAATAAAAAATATCCAGAGAAGAATTATGAGCAAAACAGAGGATTAAGAGTGTGATAGAAATGCAGCACTAAGCAGCATAAACTGTTTTCGCTGATTACAAACCCTCACAGGCTCTAAATATCGGGGCGATACATGTGGCTCATTTACAAGCCAGACAATTGCCCACTTTGTCAAATTGCTACGTACAGCCAAGATTATTGTTTACCTATGTGTGGAGAAATTAAATGAATTGAGTTTTTAAGCTTTACTTTGTTACTCGATGATTTTAATTGCCTTCAAAGAACTTGAATTCACAAAGAGAGAAATATCATCGACGACCCTCTGCTGACATTCACAATTAATTAGATGTTTGACAACAGTAACTCCACTTCATTCACAGTCTTCGCCAGAGCTGAGCAATCTTAAAGAGACCATCTCTGGCCTCAATATGGTTGCAAGACGGAAGTAATTCATTGCACGTGGCTGTTTTTTCCAGATATATTCCTTTCATCAGCTGCTGCCTTGGCAGTGAGCGGAATATATCAGGCTTTAAATTGGCTGAAACGCAGCTCTGAGTGAGCGGTCAGCCGTTCCCATTAGTTTTGCAATTGAAACTTGATGCAGTGTTTCCTGTTGTTTTGCATCCATGGATTCCGTGCAGAAGTAAAAACCCAGAGCCTGATGAATCCTCATTTATATCAGCATCACAAGATCAATAGTCATACTTGTCATTTAACGGCACAGATCATGTAGCAGGACAAAGAAAGAGTGATTCTACTTCAGCTTGTTGTGTTTCTTAAAGCTCAACTGCTTATATTAAGTGTATGGTTCCGTGACTAGGGTTGAAAGGCAGATATTATGGACATGTGGAGCGTTAACCAAAACAACAACACCACCTGGGGAGTTTTACCCCAGAAATTATGGATACCATGAATCAGTGACGGCAGCTGGACATGGTTATAAATATAGCAGTTTATTAAGCAACGTGGCCACGGCTTGGACACTGAAAGTCACTTCTTAGACAGTGAAAGTCATGGCTTGCTGCACTGTTAATGTCTGTTGTGTGCGTCTTTTTAACAATTGGTAAGTGCCCAATCCTGTGGTATATTTCCCTTTAATATACTTTTATTTAGAAGCATTTTTCTAGTGATGTGAAATGAAATGCGCTCCGTCATTAACTCCCCCAAATAAACAAGTGTGAAGTTACATAAAATAGAAGCATGACTTAAAGTGAAAAATGAAACACTCCTTTTCTCCTCACCCTCTTGTAAACAAAGTTTTGTGATTATTTTAAAAGGAATCTGTTCCTTTTCAGAGTTATTGGCGAAAATCGAATTCTATTTTAGCGTGAGTGAAAGTACTCCAGTTTGTTGTGACACCTCACCTCACCTCTTTAATGTTTGTAAGGGTCTTATTTAGTTTGTGAAGAAATACAACCGCAGTGAAAAGGCAAAGTTACACACTAATGAGCCTCCACAAACGACATCACATTTCCATTGAAGCGGAGACACTTTTAAAATTGAAGGAAACACAGTTCTACAACAAAGTAACAGAGGTTTGTGTGGCGAAAGACATGGACTTGATCTGTAAGACCAGAAACGGTTTTAATCTCAATCGTATAAAAAAGAGACAAGACTAAGAAAAATACAATAGAATATTTAAAAACTACATTTTCCCTCAAATAAAATGTGAGTTTCTCACGCTTATATTAAGCTTATCTTTTCATGATAATAAACTTTGGTCCATTTTGCGTAAATCTAGCCGATGGATGGATGGATGGATGGATGGATAGATGGAGCATTTGTTCACTCCATCTGCTTCTCTGCTCACTGATGACAGTGTTTAGAGGACGACTGTCATCATCCATGATGGACAGTAGTTTGTTCAGTGTTCGTTCAATCTCCTCTCAGCAACTGTCACCAGTGAGTCCAGCTTCAACCACAGAGCAAGCCTTTCTGATCAACCTGTCCAACCTGTTGACACTCCTCTTGGACACATTTCCACCCCAACACACCACAGCATAAAACGGGACACTGGCCACCACAGACTGGTAGAACATGGAGAGGAGCTTCCTGCAGATGTTAAATGATCGAAGCCTCCTCAGAAAGTACAGTTTACTCTGAACTTTCTTATATACATGAATAACATAACATTTGAATACATATCGTTTAAATCCATGTTTGCTAATCCTTTTCAAAATGATTTATTAGTTACGTTCATTCATTTCATTCATCTATTGATTGTCTAAAACTAATTAAGATTCAGCTTTTCAGCCCATTGAAAGGTCTCAGGTTAATAAATACGGCAGATTAAAGATTTTAAATATAGAATTTTAAATAAATTGATAATTTAAACATAATATTTCAGCTATGCTTCTTATGTTAATGACAAAGATGATGGTTTATGAAGCTATAAATCAATTTTTGGCCATGATCGATGACTGCAAACATCCCACAATATATATATATATATATATATCTTGAAGAATTATTAATTAAATCATATACGTTTGAAACCATCTTAGTCATATGATATGATCTGTCAAAGATGACAGATTTATGCTATAACTGGCAAGGAGTTGAGGACATCAGTCTAATAAAATCATAGATATCGTATTTAAAAAATTTCACCCAGGACCATACGTTTGTGTGTGTGTGTGTGTAGATGTACATGTATGTGTGTGAAGAATGCTGTTGAGATATGAAATAACCAGTTTCTATACTTGTAAAACTGACACTAAAGGAGTCAGTGCCTCACTGGGCTCATTCACACTCAACTCAGATGCTTATAAAAACATTTTAAAAAACTGTGAACTTTGGGTTTGGAGTCACAAGAGACTTTTAAATGACGTTGCGGATCATCACTGATTGATCCTACCACCTTATACATTATGCCTAGTGTATTTTTAAAACCTTCCTATTGTCTGCTTGTTTCATACTGATCTCTTACCACCAGGAGCAAGTTGGCTTCTTCTGCTACCACCTCTGGGTTACTAATATTAGCATTTAACTGATGCCAATTGAAGTTCTTTTACTTTTAAATCTATTCACACAAATACCAAGTTATTACAAGTTGGAAAATGGTACATGCCACACATGGAACAAGGTAAAGCGTCACCATGGAGGGATTTTCTGGTTAAAGGCATGTCGGTTACGACGTAGTAATGAGTGAAAAACTATTGGACTGCAAATGCTGTTTTATTTAGTCAATTCAGCACATAGCTTTACATTTATCGCTCATATTTTGCGATCGTCTCAACAACAGTGCTGCGACGTGACAAGGATAAGATAAAAAGTCCCAGTTTAGCAGTTGTTTGGTGTGACCACAGACTCGTCCCAAAAGCAATCGCTGCACGGTGTTATATTTGCCACCTGGAAAATAGTAAAAGAAAAAAGGAAATCCATAAGAGGACTCACACGAAAAGCAGGGGGCATTGTACGGGCAGCGTCATCACTCTAAAAGCTTATCTAAAATCGTTCTTTGTGCGTACTGCCGCAAGGTTTGCACAGAGAAAACCTGAAGACAAACCGCCCACTGAGATGTTGACGACTCAATTCAGTGGTCTACTCGATTTGTACACAAAAAATCAACATGATGGCTTAGTTTCTCTTCAGTCCTCAGACTCAAACGATCTCAGCTGCACTTGTTATGGTCAACTGTTTGCTGTAATTATCATCAGGGGGTAAAAGAGGGTAAAGGGAGAGTCTGTGTGGTGGAGATATTGATTGAGAGAGGCAGTTTAGTGTGGAAAAAAAGAACTGAGTTTAGCAACATGCTGTTGAGTTGTTCTGTAGAACCAACCCCTTCCCAGTACCATAGGTTAGTGGTGGTGGTAAGAAGGACACAGACACAGGAATGATTTCAAGAGAAAATGCTGTTTTCTAAGTTATGGTTGACACTTGCATGATCAAAACAAAGCAAATCAAAAACAAGTATCCAGGTGATACTATAACAAAACGTCTGATTTTATGTAGCAAAAATGTTTAGTTCAAAGGCCATTGTTGGTCATAAGTCTGTTTCTGGACAGTTGAGGCTGAATGCAACGAGCTTATAACATGAATTACACATATCCTGTACTTTAGTATCATTTAAAGGGCAACTAATGTGAGAACCCAACTTTCCTGACTCACATGTTTCAAATGTTGACTTCCTCTCCAAGATGCAGTAAGCTCCTCATCATGATGATGTTTTGAAGTTATTACTTTATAAAGTTCTCCCCCCTCTGAGATCTCGGCGAACGAGAGGTTACGAGAGCAGGCCTCCATTATGATGTTATAATGGCTTCAATCCTACTCCAGCCAGCTGTAATCACGCCCTTTTTTGTTTATACAAGGAGTCGCTTGGAGGTGGAGACTTCAGGGACTGATGACTCACCAGAGTGGGCGTAGTTATGATAAACAAGATTTCATCTCCAGAAAAACAAAGCGTTTTCAGCCGGCTTGGCTTAATATTTACATTTTCTAATGTAAATATTGCACTGTTGAGTTGAGCTGATCTGATGTACAACAAACAAAAGTTATAACGATTAAAACGATAGTTAAAACTTTAAATGAGACGTTAACTTTTTGTATCTTGTTCCTAAAAATTGCGACATCTCTTTACATTAATGCGCAATATAGAAAACCTCGGGCCTCTGGTATTATGTTAAAAGAAAGACGATTAAAGTCGAGGAGCGGCAGCCCTTAGAACATGAACTCGTTGAAATCAGGATGACAAATGCAGGAACAAAAGGAAACACGAATGAAGCGTGGCAGCAAAGAACCCTCCGAGGATCAAACGACTGCCGTCGTATGAAAATCTTCTGATGAATGGAACCTTCAAACAGCAATTCAAGCTCCGCTGCCTCTTCTTATTCCAAAGGAAGCCCACGGAGAAGCTCAAGGTAAACACGATTGATTGAGAAAGGTATGAAAGAATAACTCTTTTACAGAATTATGTAGACATAACCAGGGTATATTTTCGATTTTGTGCCTCTAGAATTGTTACAAATTAAAAGATAGTTTCATAGCTATGTATTACTGTGAGTGACGGAAAAAAAGATTGAAAAACACTCCTTTTGTAACTTCATACATTAAAATGAATTGACACAATTCAACAAACTGATTGGAAATATTTTACATATTTATAAAAAACTTTACTTTTGCCTTGATGATGTTGGAACGTGTTATTAATAGTTCAAGAAAGAATTATGAGGCCTCAACATGTATCTGAATACTATACAATGAAACGGTAACTTATTGAACCCCTACAGAAAAAGAGGGACAACTTTAGTAATATCAAGATTTTAAATAATTTAAGCTTTACGTTATACTCAAACTCACAACTACTAAAGACACAAATGTAGTTTTAAAATAATTTTCTAACTGAATAAAAAATCTACATCACCAAAGTCACCAGTTTGTCCCACTCCCTCTCATTGAACTCTGTCGTTCAATAACCATCGTTTCAACAATATAAAACAGACAATGACATCATCGGAATATAATATGTTCTTTAGTCATTATACTTGGAGTTTTTACCATGGGTCCATTTTCCATTCCACGACTGATGTGTTTTTGAACTAATACTTTAGAAAATAGTTTCACTGAGTCAGTTGGATTTGTATTGAGCCATTCATGCTGAGGCTGAGTGCAGTCTGCTCTGAAGAGAGTTCATATAATCTCAGGTCTGCACACAGTGATGCTGTGAATCACTCAAACTTGAAGACTCTTTAAGGCAACTGAATATATGCTAAAGCACGGGTCAACAATTTATTTGACCCTTGCGAGCTACTCAAACGGCATCGTGTGACCCGCGGGCAACCATAAGATGTTTTCAGAGATTGTTGAACTGATAGCAATGTTTTTAAGTTAAAGTTACAAGTTCAAGTCTGAGCTGGGATCAGAGGTTTTGATGTGGGCCAACACAAGTTTTGATTCATGGTAGTATATTAGTATTAGTAGTAAGTCATAATATTTCCGTGTCTAAACAAAAGGAAGCTGTCTCGCCTGCAGTTAATACAGAACTCTGCAGCGAGAATTCTGACTCGCACTAGTAGAAGAACTCACATTTATCCGATCCTTAAAACTCTCACGGGCAGCAAGTTTCTTGCAGGATCAATTTTAAAATTCTGGTTCTTACTTTCAGATCTATTCATGGTCAGACTTTACATCAGTGATCTGATCCAGCCTTACACCCCAGCTCGGGCTCTGAGGTCTGTGGATCAGAATCTAATGATGGTTCCTGAACACGGTTCTAAGCTTTGGATCCTTGATGATCTACTGACTCCTTCAAGAAACATCTTAAGACATTCTTATTTGCGCTTTTCCCTGATTTTCTGGGACTCCTGTGTTTGTCTTATGTGTCTTGGCCTTTAATAGTATATATTTCAAATGTGGATTGTTTTTGATCGTTAAAGCGCTTTGTGACCCTGGTCTAGAAAGACCTTCACAAATAACCATTAGTAACAAGGGTGAAAGAAGTACAGAACGAAAGATAAAGGAGAATATCAAAACTCACAAGTAACTCGGTCATGTTTTGTTGGAGAGAAAAAAAATGTAAACTTGAAAAGTAAGAAATTCTTCAACTGATGGTGTTGTTGACACAAGGGTTTACGCTTTGAAGTCAAATGAGTTTCTAAATTTCTCCTGATAGCTCATTAGAAACGATGGTTCTGACAGGCCTCATCCACTAGATACCAGTTATTTTTCTGCTTTTAAGAGTTTTTCCCTTTGTTGTTTTGACAGAACAGATGGATGGCAGGGACAATACGAAAAAGATGACGTGTTCGGGTTACATCCAGCCACCTGGAATAGTTGTAGCAAGTGTCATTTCTCTTTTTTATCTGCAGATATTTCTGCTTTTTAATGATGCTACAAATCCTGCGCCGCATGGCAAGAAATTGTAGGGTTTAAATAATGGCTATAATAAGGTGAAATGTAAAGGAACATATTTTGAAATCTGATGTCAGAGTTGGACTCTTGTCTTTTCTTAAAATACAAATATGCACGCTCAGATTCTTCACATTAAATTAGAAAACATCAACCGTGAATGAAAGAAAATGAAGATGAGAATTCAACCATCATTACAGTTTCTAATCTTGAATTGAAAAGAAAGAAACCAGACACACAGTGTGATTGATTGATCAAAACAAATGATAAAATAAAAGCATTCAGACTATATACTAAAGAATCGAGTACATTTTGCCTACTGGACACATCCCTATTGAAGGACCCAAAACATGTTGCTAAACAATAAAAAGAATTTTAAACAACATGAGCAGCTGCCATGTAGATCGATGTACATGATATCACAACAAGAGGAGGTTCATCTTGATGTATGACGATGTACAATATTGATTGTATTATCTTGATTGTCTTGGCTTAGCTATTATACTATTATTAATATATGCTAATATATGATTATATATATGATTATATATTAGCAATCATACCAGAGCTAAAAAGTAGTGTCAGAAACTCGGAGCTCCCATCAGTCTCTATTGATCATATAACGATTATAATTAAGTTATATCACAACATTATTCTGTTTACATTTGTTAATTACCTCAAAATATTTTGGCTTTATTAATTGAAGTCATATTAATATTAATCTTAAAATATTTTTTTTATTTAAAAAATAATCATTTTAAATGTGACCACAGCACAATAATATCTCTTAATATTACAACTTTAATCTTGTTTTATTTAAACTTGTTAATAATAATAATAATAACTCTATCCTCAAGTAATATAACATGATTGATCTGGTTAATATTTTGAAAATAGGATTTTAAAATAAACTTTTATCATATTATGACATATTATATTAACAATCATATATATGTTATATTTTGCCTCGAAAAAACTTTTGTATTTGGATTTGTACTTCGATCCAATGCTATTTTTCCTAATATAACGACTTTAATCCTAGGATATCCCAACTTAAATATCATATTGCCACTTTATTTTCGTGATAGATCAGTACTCTGACAAATTAATATCAAAACTTTGATTTTTGTAATATATTTCATTTAATCTAATAATATTATAACTTTATTCTCATCTCAACGTTTCGTTAAATTATGTAACAAGTTCCTTAAACAAGTTTTGTTTTATTTCATCTTTGTAGTCATTTTACTGTTTTCTAAATACAAGTCCTGTATATGGGAGGTCACATTTGTATTCTCTGAGGGATTCTTTCTTTTGAGTTTTTATTTTTATGAAAAGTATCTCTGCCTCTCAGGGTTTCTCACTGGGGTTATAGAGTCGGCCAGGTCTGGATTCAAAATATATTTCTCCAGTCTGAGTAAGTCAATAGCCACAGCCAAGTCTACTGAGAGAAGCTGTTATTCTGCTCACAGTTTAAAATGAACGAGTGTGACTGCAAATACGAACGTCAAATGTAACTTGTTGTCAGAAACTGATTTATTATCAGTGAGTCTGCAGCTTATCTCGAGCGCCGGATGGAAGAAACAAAAGTGAGTTTCCCTCCTTGGTGGTCGTGAAGCAGAAAAAATCTTTGGCTGATTCTTTGGCGGGCAGATGGTTGTTATGTGCTCACACATCACAATAATGTGAATAAGAGCCTGCATGCCTTGTTGAATTTTGAGCAGCTCAATTGAATCCCTTTCCTAAAAAAAAAAAAGCCTGTTTTATAGACATTGTTCATTCACAACATGAAGAACGACTCCGTCCCAGAGCAGCTGCGCTCGAAACTCAAATCCACTCATCACATCCAATTTGGAAAAAGAGCTTGAAGTCACCGTGGTGCCATGGATGTTCCGAGTCTCCAAATCCTTAACTAAGACGTCTCTCCAAACCCCTGTGTCGTGTTACATCTTAAATGATTGCGATGCAAAGATGTGAGCCAGGAGAGTCAGACTTCAGTGTCTTTGCAGCAGGCGGCGATATGAAAAGATTATTTTTAAGCTGGAGCTACATGTCCAGAACGAAGCTGATATAGTCAGGTGTGTACTGCATTTTGTTTATTACAAATCCTCTTATATTTGGTCTACGCAGCGTTTGGAACCTCAGCTTCGTCTGTAAGATGTTAATAAAAACTGCGTTCCTCTTCCAATTCCATCTTGTGGGAGTATTTATTGTGTCCCATGGCGTAGGCGGTTTTTCCACCCACTGAAAGTGATAATTTATTCCTTACATCTGCAACCTAGACGCTGACATAAGACCACCCATCTGCTCTGATATGAATGACGTTATAAACAGCAGTGGCCCTCAACCCCCAGTCTGGGGTCCTGAACATTAGCGTGTGACACAAACCTTAGAAACAAAACTTCTGTTTCAGAGTCATCATTCCGTGTTGATAATGCCTGAACACAAACCTTACACATTGGCCCAAAGTCTCTAAAAGCTAGAAACACACACATACAGAACAACATACTGTACAATCAAATACATAAACATAGAATTTTTTTTTTTTTTTTTTTCATGCATTTATCCCGATATTTAACTAGTCTGCGGTACAAAAAAGGTTGGGGACCTATTTTCTGAAGAACAATTATAAATTGTTAAAATTGTAAATCTTAGATTAAATTTCCCTGCATTATCTTTACATTTCCAACTAATTTTGTGGACGGTTCAGGGTTCAATAGCCCCTAATCCTAAAGAACCCTCGCTAAGGGAAGAGGGAAGTAACAAAATACTGGGTGTTGTTGGTTAAAGAAAAGAATATTAAATAAAGATAAGCGTTACATAACTTGTAAGTAACAAAGAGTAGCCGTTAGTAGCATTAAAACGGACCAAGGTGACATCAAAGAAAATGCTGTCCAACATTAGGAAGGTCTTCGGTTCCATTCCCACGACAGAACATTTTGGCTTCATAGAAAGCCTGGTTTATTTCTCTCTGGAGTTTCTGCATAAACGTGCGTGGGTTTTTCTTTGGCAAAGGTGAAATGGTATCAGTTCTGAGACACGTTTGTGAGGATTTTCTCTAAGTGCCTTGTAGGTGACCTCGACCTTTAGATCCTGGACATCACCGCCATTTTAATGGACCAGTGCGTTGGCTCTCTGGGCGGGGATTGTGAACTTTTGGTCTTTTTCAAAATGTGTTACACATGAAATTGACTTTCCTATTCATCATAACCTCTGTCGTCGTTGACTCCAAAGACGCTGCAACTAATGGGTCATGATGTTGTCACTTTAATCGTCGTCATGAAATCGTGTACTTTACAATGTCTTCTTCTATTATTTCTTTTTTCCAGCCTCCACCATTATCTCTCCAAAAGCCTTCTTTCTCTGGCGGTGATACTTCTGTCTGCGGTAAATACATTCAAAGAGCTTTTCTTGCCTCAACAAAAGCCCTGAAGTGACCACAATCTTCCTGAAACACCGCAGTGATATACTGTATAAATATTTTTTATTCCTCTGCCCACTTTTCCCGGCTCTTGCGGTACTGTGTTCCAGCTGTGTTGATCAACTAATCTCCGTTACATCCCTGTGTGACAGTGACACTAGAGTACAGAAGCTGGACATTGAAGTACTTTATGAATACAAAATTACAATGTTATAACTTGGAATTAAACATAATTCTGTTGTGTTCAAGAACCCCAGTGTAGAAATCAAAGCTTTCAGCGTTTAATATAAAATCATTTCAACAAATCCAGAATATTCACTTGATAAAAAATAAGGATTCACTTTATTATGATCTCAATCAAAATCGAACAGACTGGAGGTCAACTCATACTGGCTGAGCTGTATACAATTAAAATAAAGAAGTGCTAAACAAATATAATTCATACGGTGAAAAACAACCTCTGCTTCTGCACAGTAGTGATGGAAACGGCTTCATAAGCAAAAAGTGAGGGTATTTAAATCAAGAAAATGCTGAGTCAAATGTGAATTAATAGCAGAAAAAGGTACATGTTTTTACGGATCACGACTGGTTAAAAGATACTTATGTCTTTTTCTTCACAACTTCCCCAAGAAACATAATCACTGTGAAAATATCACAGGGATTGCTAATGAAATCTTAATCTACAATAGTCTTTTTGACATTACATTTGACATGTTCCTCCCCTTTTAATTAATTTAAATATGAGAAGTATTCGGCTTGTTTCGTTTAGATAAAATGTATTAAGATTGTACATGCTAACACTTGCTGTTTCACACACAAAACTGCTGGCTATTTTCCACAATTCACCTTAATGTGTCAATAGGTTCGTTGTATTTGTTTTTATCTTACTAAAAAGCTCAATATTTAATTCATAAAATCCTATTTCTAATTTCCTTTCTCTTTTTGTCGAAGTAAATTTATATTAAGTAAGCAATGAAGTAGACAGGCACAGCATAAAAAAGGACATGCTGAGAGAAATATTAAAAATGATATTTTATGAAATATCATATGATGTGATCAAAAAATGATTTTAAAAGCATCTGTTAATCAGCATAGGGTGAATCTGTTTTTGGATCATCTCCTCCACGGTCTAGAGATAATGAATGCATATGAAACAAGTGTACTTTCTATCTCTTCGTTGTTGAAAACAGCTTTTTTGTGACAGGCCATCTGGAGCCGCTTTCATGCTGATATTTTTAATGGAATTGATTTATTAACATGCGTCTTTGTGCACAGTGAAATGTGTGAGAGGATAGTGGGTATGTACAGGTTCATGGGTAACATCAGGTCATTGCAAAAACCCGTAGGTCTACCCTTTTTTTTGGATGTCTAAATGAAAGAAGAACAAAGTCGCGGACGCCTTTCCATTACCATCCTCCTCAAGCTGTCTGCAGCCTTTGATACCATCTCACACTTCACCCTCCTCCTCCAGGTGGGATGGGAATGGGATGGATGGTTATTTGAGGTTTTGACAAATTTGATTTTATATTTTGTGGTTGAATGTTTTACGGATTTGTTTGTGGTTTCACTGTGAATTTGGGCAATTTTAGACAAAATCTTCTTATTTACTATTTGGTCCATGTTAACTATATAATCAAAGCTTTATAAGTAAGTAAGTAATTTATATTTGTAGAGCGCTTTTCCAGACCAGGGTCATAAAGCACTTAAACAATCAAAACAATACTCAATAAAATATATACTTAAAAGGTCAAGATAACACAGAGACCAACACAGGAGTCTCAGAAAATCAAGGAAAAGCCTGCACGAATAAAAATGTCTTAAGGTGTTTCTTGAAGGAGTCAATAGATCCATCAAACACAGAGAGAGAGGAAGATTGTTCCAAAGCTTAGGAGCAACAGCCTGGAAGGATTTCTCTCCTCTGGTCCTGAACCGTGTCCGGGGAACCATCAGTAGATTCTGATCCACAGACCTCAGAGCCCGAGCTGGGGTGTAAGGCTGGATCAGATCACTGATGTAAGGAGGAGTCTGACCATGAATAGATCTGAGAGTGAGAACCAGAATTTTAAAATTGAACCTGGAAGCCAGTAAAGAGTTTTAAGGATCAGAGAAATGTGAGTTCTTCTACTAGAGCAGGTCAGAATTCTCACCGCAGAGTTTTGTATTAACTGCAGGTGAGACAGCTCCTTCTTGTTTAGAGATGAAAACAAACAGACGAGAAGACACAAACGCATGGATTATAAGATCCAGATCACGTTGTGACAAAATTTTCCCAAGTTTAGAGATTTTTTCTCTTTGTCAAATACAACACCCAGGTTTCTCAGGCTCAGTTTGACAGAAATGATGAAGCATGTCTTGTCATGGGCGGCAAATGGACCCCATACTTAACACGACATGAAGCAAGGAACTTGTTGTGGTGATAAGGGGATAGGTCTTATCAAAAGTAGAGGTGGAGGACAAAAAATGTATGTGTTGCACCGGTCGTGGTGTGTCAGGATGTTTACGCTTGAAGACATGAAGGTAGCTGAGGTGATGCGGGGCTCTTTGTCTATCATCCTCAAACAATCCCCTGATCCAAGAGCAATAACCTTTCTATTTGTTATTGGCCGATTGGAGATTGTGCAGCATGTTCTCCTCATCTGGCTCCGTTATGCACATCAAGACGAGAGGGGATCTCGTGAGAGGCTGCTTTGATGGTAGAGTTGCTTTGTGTCATGTTATTAACTTAATTCAAGACGTGTTTTTAATCTGGACGTGACACTTTTTCCATGTCACTGTAGGGGCTCTTTAGAATACACTGAAGAAAAGAAAAGAAAATAGTATGAAACTTAAACCATAAATGATAAATGAATACATAGAAATAATAGAAAAAAATATATATATATATATAATAAGAGAAGCAAATGAAATATGTAATAAGTAAGAGTAAGAGTTAGAGTATTAGTTAATTACGGAGCTCCGGAAGTGTGAATGTATTTTTTTATTTTTTATATCCCTTATCTCTCCATCTTTTTGTACTTGTGTCAGGAGATATTTGTACATTCATTGAAGTACTCCTATGACGCAACCTCCAACCATTTAAGTAAGGTCAATATTATGGACCAGGAATGTCTTCTCCGCATTTACTTTAATTTAGGAACGACTCATGAAGAGATTATTTCCATCATAGCCAGGAATGGTATTATTTTGAGCAGGAGAATCCTAATCAGGATCTTTAAAGCATAGACACTTTTCCTGATAATCAAACAGGGGAGGCGATTTACATTATTGATGAAACGTTAACAGGCCTTGGTTAAAGGGGATGTATGACTAAAGGTCTGTTACTTTCACAGCTTGATCCTGTTCCTTCTCCTTCATCATTAAATAATTCTTCCAGCACCATTTTCTTGTATTTATTCCTTACGTGCTTTTGTTTTTTAGTAAAACTCACACAAATTATCTTTTTTCTTGAGATCAAACCTTGTTTACCCAAACTACGCCCACTCCGCTTTGATTGGTCAAGAATCAAGGTTGGTCACTGAGCATCATCAATCCAGGAAGTCTCCACCTCTAAGGGACTCCTGAGGTCGTGACTAAATCTGGTAAAGCCCATTATTACAAAATAATGGGCTCTTGTAACCTTTTGTTTGCCAATATTTTAGATGGGGGAAAACTTTATAAAGTAATTACTTAAAAACATTTGTCATGATGAAAGACTTCTTCATCTTGGGTAAAAGACTACAGAATTTGAATCAGGAGAGTTGGGTCTTTACATAAGTTTCCCTTTATGTGACATGAACTGACACAAAACAACGTGAAATATAGAATATAAAACACTCTCTCTTTTTTTTTTAAAGGTTTTAAAAAACACAACCTTTTGCGGTCCGACCTCTGGGACGCTCTTTCTCCTGTACAATTTGAAAATAGTTCTATAATTGGTTGTTTTTTTTAAGCTGCAGAAAATATAAGCATGTTTTCTTTTCTGAACTTATTTGTCAAGAAACAATGAAAGCGATAAATTAAGGAATTACCTTTAAAAACAATAGAGCGACTCAAACAGCGCAGACATTCCCCATGCAGCTTGTCGCTGGTGATGACATCCAGCTCTACTGCTCATTTGATCCAACTGAGCCCAAGAGGCTGAGCAGCTTAGTCGATTGTTTACTAGAAATTAAACATGGTTGAGTGAAAACACTTGCAGCTAAATGTGGACAAAACTGAAACTCTGGTGATTGCTCCTGACGATAAGATTCAATGGTTGAGTCAGTACTTGGGTGACTTAGGTCAGTCTGTCAAACTAAGCCTGAGAAACCTGGGTGTTGTATTTGACAAATACATGTCTCTAGTTCAACACTGCAGAAAACTCACCAGAAACGGTGTCCTTCAACTGAGAAAAATCTCTAAACTGTTGTCACAACATGATCTGGAGGTTATAATCCATGCGTTTGTGTCTTCTTGTCTGTGTTATGTTCTGCGATGCTGAACCCAAGAGCAGACAGAGGCGAAGTTCCAGAGAGTACAAAAGGGGTTTATTGAACGAAGGGGAAGCAGGTAGTTGAAGGGGAAGCCGGAGGGAGAGCGAGATCGGCGAGCTGGAGTGAGGGATCCGAGTTACTGCAGGCAGAGGAACAAAAGTTAGCTGAGGTCCGAAAAAACAACGAGAGACTTCAATACGAGAACGAAGGTAACACATAAACTGAGCCAGTCACGTATAGTTACCACGGTAGAGTAGAGTACGATCTGGCGCCGACCGCGGGGAATCCAAGGGTAGATGAAGGGGGTTGATTGGGGATCAGGAACAGGTGAGTGTGATTGTTGATGAGGACCAGGTGTGAGGTGAGGCGACAGGAGGAGTGGCAGACCAGGGGGAGGGGAACACAGCAGGCTGCTGTGACCACAACAGTACCCCCCCCTCAAGGGACGACTCTAGGCGGCCTAGGCCTCTCTGGGTGAGCCTGATGGAAGTCACGGATGATGGAAGGGTCGAGGATGAGACCCCGCGAAACCCAGCTCCTTTCCTCTGGCCCATAACCCTCCCAATCCACGAGGTATTGATGCCCCCTGCCCCGACGACGAACGTCCAACAACCGCCGAACTGTGAAAGCTGGGTGACTGTCAATCAAACGGGGAGGAGGGGGGAGGGGGGGAGGGGGAGAGAGAGAGCTGACGGAGACTGGCTTAAGGCGAGAGACATGGAAGGTGGGGTGAACGCGCATGGCTGGAGGCAGCTTGAGTGTGACAGCTGAGGGGTTGACGATGGACACAATAGGGAAGGGACCAACAAAACGAGGGGTTAGCTTCTTGGAGCCAGTCTTTAGTGGGAGATCCTTTGAGGACAGCCACACCTGTTGGCCCACCCGATAGGCAGGAGCGGGAGCCCGGTGGCGATCGGCAATGCGCCGGTTCTGCTCGGCGGAGCGCAGCAGAGCGGAGCGTGCGACCCTCCACATCTTGCGGCAACGGCGGAGATGGTGTTGAACCGAGGGGACAGAGATATCCTCCTCCTCGGCGGGAAACAAGGGTGGCTGGTACCCCAGGGAACACTCAAATGGAGACATGCCGGTGGCAGCGCAGGACATGGAATTGTGGGCATACTCAATCCAAGAGAGATGGTCGCTCCATGCAGAGGGGTTGCGCGCAGCCACACAACGAAGTGCAGTCCCCAGGTCCTGGTTAGCTCTCTCAGCCTGCCCATTCGTCTGTGGTTGGAATCCTGAAGACAGGCTGACAGAGGCTCCAAGTGCTTGGCAGAAGGCCTTCCAAACTTGGGAGATGAATTGAGGGCCACGGTCGGAGACGAGGTCAGTGGGAATCCCGTGGAGGCGGACGACATGCTGCACAAGCAGCTGGGCAGTCTCTGTGGCACTGGGGAGCTTGGGGAGGGCAATGAAGTGAACTGCCTTAGAAAATCTGTCCACCACCGTTAGGATCACAGTGTGGCCCCTAGAGGGAGGAAGACCGGTCACAAAGTCCAGGCCGATGTGAGACCAGGGCCGACCAGGAACGGGAAGGGGACGTAGCAGACCAGCAGGAGCTTGATGGGAGGACTTGGCCCGAGCACAAACCGTGCAGGCGAGCACGAATGCCCGAGTGTCGGCGTCCATCGCTGGCCACCAAAAGTACCTCTTCAGGAGGGACAGGGTGCGGACCACGCCAGGGTGACAGGCGAAGCGTGATGTGTGGACCCACACCAGAACTTGGGAGCGAACCGCACTGGGCACGAAGAGACGGTTAGGAGGACCGTTACCCGGATCTGGTTCTGTGACTTGGGCTTCCCGGATGAGGGACTCAATTTCCCAGGTGACGGCAGCGATCCGGAGGCAAGAAGGGGAGAGGATCGTGTCAGGGGAGGCCGGTGCGTCCTCAGGGTTGAACTGACGAGAGAGGGCATCAGGCTTGACGTTATGGGAACCCGGACGGTAAGTGAGGGTGAAATTAAATCGCCCAAAAAAGAGGGCCCATCGGGCTTGGCGGGAATTAAGACGCTTCGCTGCCTGGATGTAGGACAAGTTCTTGTGGTCCGTCCAAACCACGAACGGTTGTTCAGCCCCCTCAAGCCAGTGGCGCCATTCCTCCAACGCCAATTTCACAGCCAACAACTCTCTGTTACCAACATCATAGTTGCGCTCAGCAGGTGCCAGCCGCCGAGAGAAAAACGCGCAGGGGTGAATCTTCTCGTCAGAGGCAGAGCGCTGGGACAGGACTGCCCCCACCCCTGTGTCAGACGCATCGACCTCCACGATGAATTGCCTGGAGGGGTCAGGTTGGATGAGAATGGGGGCAGACGAGAAAAGTCTCTTTAGATCAGAGAAGGCAGTCTCCGCCTCGGGTGACCAGGCAAATGGGAGGGCAGGAGAGGTGAGACGAGTGAGAGGGGCTGCAACCCTGCTGTAGTTCCGGATGAACCTCCGGTAGAAGTTAGCAAACCCCAGAAACTGCTGCAGTTTCTTGCGGGAATTGGGGATGGGCCAGTCTGTCACCGCACTGACCTTCTCGGGGCAGGTCCTCACTTGTCCACTCGCTACGATGAACCCAAGGAAGGATACCGAGGTGACACTGAACTCACACTTCTCGGCCTTAACATAGAGTTTGTTCTCCAACAGCCGCTGAAGAACTTGTCGGACGTGCTGGCAGTGCTCCTCCTCGTTCCGAGAAAAAATAAGTATGTCGTCCAGATAGACAAAAACCGAGCGGTTGAGAAAGTCCCTGAGGACGTCATTTACAAGGTTCTGGAACACTGCAGGGGCATTAGAGAGACCGAAGGGCATGACCAGGTATTCGAAATGGCCAAGGGGGGTGTTAAAAGCAGTCTTCCACTCATCCCCTTCACGGATGCGCACCAGGTGGTAGGCATTGCGTAGGTCCAATTTTGAGAAGACTGTAGCGCCCTGCAGTGGCTCGAATGCGGAACTGATGAGGGGCAGGGCATACTTGTTCTTGATCGTAATGTTGTTGAGTCCCCTGAAGTCGATACAAGGACGAAGAGACTTGTCCTTTTTGGAGACGAAAAAGAAGCCAGCACCAACAGGGGAGGAGGAGGGTCTTATGAGGCCAGCCGAAAGAGAATCTTTGATGTACTTCTCCATTGCCTCCCTCTCTGGCCGGGACAAGTTATACAGGCGACTACTGGGCAAGGGGGCGCCGGGGAGGAGATCAATGGGACAGTCATAGGGGCGATGAGGGGGCAGGGTGAGCGCACGACACTTGCTAAACACCTCTCCTAGGTCATGATAGGCTGGGGGAACCAAGGAGAGGTCGGGGGGTACTTGGGGCGAGGGAACAACTCCCTCTGCTGGAGGTAGTGCAGATTGAAGACATGTGGAATGACAGAAGGTGCTCCAACTCACCACCTTGCCAGACGACCAGTCGAAATGGGGGTTGTGCAGCTTGAGCCAGGGGTAACCCAGGACCAGAGGGGTACGAGGAGACTGGATAACGTGAAACTGAAGTTTCTCATGGTGATTACCAGAAACAATTAATTCCAGGGGCTTGGTACGATGAGTAATAAGGGCCAGGTGGCGGCCATCTAAGGCGTTAGCGTTAAGGGGCGAGGGTAATTTTTCGAAAGTGATGCCAACCTGAGAAGCGAACTTGGCGTCAATGAAGTTTTCGTCCGCTCCTGAGTCCACCAGGGCGGGTACTGGCAAGGGACGTCCGAGGAACAGAAGAGTGGCATCCAGGAGAGAGCGTGAACCGAGAGGAACGGGGACGGAAGGAGGGTGGCTCAGCAGGGCCCCGAGTCTCACTGCTGGGCCTTGTCTTTTGGCAGTGACGAACAGGTGGAGATGAGATGTCCGGGTTGTGCACAGTACAAACACACCCCATTCTTTAAACGACGGGACCGCTCAGCTTCGGTGAGACGAGTGCGCCCCAGCTGCATGGGTTCCTCTTCGGGCACAGCACATCTCACGGGGGCAGAGGGGGTAGCCCTCGGGAAGTGTGAGGAATGGATAGTAGAGAGTGCTGGGGATATGGAACTCCCTGTCCTCTCCCTACGCCGCTCACGTAGGCGGTTATCCAGCCGGATAGAAACGGAGATAATTTCGTCCAGAGTCTCAGCCTCCTCCCTAGTAGCCAGCTCATCCTTGATGGACTCACTGAGACCAGAAAGAAAAATCCCACGTAGAGACTTATCATTCCAGCCCGATCTTGCTGCATAAGTCCTAAACTCTACGGAGAACTCAGCTACACTGCGAGAGCCCTGGCGTAAGGAAATAAGGCGTTTGGCGGTGTCCCCTCCCTCCACGGGGTGATCAAAAACCTTCCTCATTTCCGCAACAAAAAGATCAAAATTATCCCTGACTGGAGAATCACTGTCCCATACTGCTGAGGCCCACGCTAAGGCATTCCCCTTAAGTGACCCCATAATGTAAGCTATCTTAGCCTTCTCAGTGGGGTAGGTGAGGGGTTGTTGACTGAAGACTAGGGAACACTGAATCAAAAAGGCCCTGCACGTACCCATGTCCCCGGCGTAGCGTTCGGGCGCAGGAATGAGAGGTTCTCGGGCTCGTGGCAGGTGTGCTGGGGAAGTGGGGGCAGGCGGAGGAGTCGTAAGCAGTCGGGGTTCCGGTGTGTGGGGAACCAATGCATCCAGTTGTGCGGCCATCAGAGTGACTCGGGTGGCGATGTTTTTGAAGGCTTCCATAGCGTCCCGGAGGGCTTGGCTGTGCTCGGCAATCTGAGTGCCTTGAGTGGCGAGAGCTCCGTGGACTTTTGCCATGTCCGCTGGGTCCATCTTGGCCAGATCGTTCTGTTATGTTCTGCGATGCTGAACCCAAGAGCAGACAGAGGCGAAGTTCCAGAGAGTACAAAAGGGGTTTATTGAACGAAGGGGAAGCAGGTAGTTGAAGGGGAAGCCGGAGGGAGAGCGAGATCGGCGAGCTGGAGTGAGGGATCCGAGTTACTGCAGGCAGAGGAACAAAAGTTAGCTGAGGTCCGAAAAAACAACGAGAGACTTCAATACGAGAACGAAGGTAACACATAAACTGAGCCAGTCACGTATAGTTACCACGGTAGAGTAGAGTACGATCTGGCGCCGACCGCGGGGAATCCAAGGGTAGATGAAGTTAATGCTGCCGTGCTTGTTTTTGCACAAAGCTGCCTAATAAGATAATAAAATTGAATGGCAAAGAACACGTGTTTTTCCTGTCTAGATCATCACCATGGCCACAATTATGGACTCAACCTTTTCGTTACTCACATCTCGCTACCTTGTCAAGATAGCCAATAGCACGCCACCATCAAGCTGATACTTGTAGTTGAAAGGAAATGTATACAATGGAGAGGTCACATGTCAATTGAATGAATAGAAGTGACTGTACAAGGCAAGAAAACCTGAGGTTTGAAATGAGAGACTCTTAAGACCAGTCAGAGGCAGTTGATTCATGGATTCATGAGCCATTTCTTTAAAGGTTACCGGAAAAAAATGGCTTCAAAAGTGTAGTTAAAAGGAGCACTGACCATCTTTGGGACTCAAAAGAGGTTTATTTCAGCTAATGTTGCCTTCACAGACTCAAGGGAATACATGAATGTCACACGAAGAAGGGATTTAGCCAGAGCTAAAATACATTTGCCAGCCTAACGATCAAGAACCGATAAAAAACCTTTAACGGTAACAACTAACAAGGTCTACGAGTGCCATGACATTTAAAGGCTTGATTGTTTTTTTTTTCAGGTGTTGCTGTTAAGTTGCCGAGCGTGTTCATGTCTGGAAATTATTTTTTCCGTAGTACCTGTCCTCCGTGGCACTGCTTAATAATGTGTGATAAAGTCTGGTCCAGTCTTTTACTGACAGACCATCCAACCGGCGAACAAAAGAGACATTTCTTACAATAAGTGGCAAATGAAAGTGGTTGTTAATAAAAATGTCAGTCCTTCACCTCTTCCTTTCCTAACATTTTTCATCATCAAACTTGAAATAGCCGTTGACTGTAATACGGGACATTGTAAAAAATGAGTGTCATCTCCACTCATTATTATTTAAAGGAACCATCCTGGACAAGCCTATGTTAATATTTTCTCATTATGTTAGACACTTGTGTCCTGCAGGAATATAAATTATCCCACATGAGCCATAAAATCCTACTGTGACGCAAGGGAGCAGACAAATTCATTTTGAGATATAAGATATAATGTATGGATTTGTTTCAAAGCATCTAATTGTTTTAATAGATTAACATAGATGGTAGTCTTTAAAATATACAAACATAAAAAGTGTCTCCTCAGAATGACTGTAGTGGCTAGCTTAACTACCAAGTATAGCATTTAGTTTAAAATTAAATTCACATTCCACTACAGCTAAAAAAAAAATTGAAACATTTGAGTGTCAACAGTTTTCTCATCAAATATAATTTACCTTGAGAGCTTGGCTTCTGCAAGTGTTACGAGATAGTCTTAAATAAAGATGTACGGTACTAAAAGTCAAAATACAGAGCCTCTGTGACATGCAAAAAAAAAAGAGTTTATTTTGAGATTCTGGAATGCCGTTATTCTTATGTCTCATGATGTTTCGTATCTCCTAAAATTCATATCTCGAGATGGATCATATGACATGACATTCATGTGTTCCTTCTACGCTCCAGTTCAAGACAGCTAAGCGTTAAGGCACCAATGATATATTTTCAAATGGTAATAGCAAAGCAGTTGTTAATTGTATGAGTGTGTTAGCGCTGGCACGGCATATCTTGTGAGGACAAGCTGGTTCCTGGATACGGTGTGATGTTGTTTTTGATCTGTGCAGTATGAGCGATGTAAGTACGGTATTGTGTAGGTTCTTAAATAAACGATAAATGCCCAGAAATATAACAAATATTATCACGTCGTCTGCTAATGTGTGTACATCATTTACTTGTTTACTCTTTTTTAATCAATTGATGACAATTGATTTCCATACGTCCACCTGTAACCAAGGCCTGTTAACCGCTCTTCAATAAAGTTAATCGCTTCCCCTATTTGAATATCTTCGAAGGAAAATGTGCTGATTAGGTTTCTCCTGCTCAAAATAACCATTAACCAGCTAAGCTGGAAAGAATCTCTTCAGGATTAACATGGGTCGGGAGGTACTTATGGAATATGCATGATCATGAGACACGGGTATCACGTGATAGGAATACCTGTAGACGTTCATGTGACCTTCGGACATAGTGAGGTGAACGCATGATTCCGTTTCTGCGACTCATTTAAAGTTTATGATGAGATCACATTCAGCTTGTGTAATGAGTTCACTGAGAGGGTGTTGGAACACAAGTAATTCAATGGTGGTAAAAGTAAAGTAATGCATTTCATTAGATTTTAATTTGTTAACTTTAATTTATTTTTTTCATTCAAATTCCCCATGCGAGATAAAGTGAGGAGGGGAAAAAGCTGCACAAATATTAACTTTCTGTATAGCCTATACTATAGGCCTTTGAATTACTATAGGCCCTATAGTAATTCAAAGGTCGTCAAACATTTAAAAAATATTCTATTGAGATCGAGTTTTTAAGTTTTTGTTAAGTGCTTCGAGGAGTTCCAGTGCATCGAGTCCGAAGAGACGAGAAGAATCGACTCCGTTTTAGCAGCCTTGTTGGGCTCAATGCTACATCTTGATATATTTGTTAGAAGACTGCCAGTGGCATATAGCTGATATTTGTCTGGTCTGTGTGCTCCTTCCGAAGCTAAGCATTTATCTTTGATTTTCGATGGAGACCCTACTATCATTTTGCTTGGATTTCTCTGTGAAGAGAAAAAGGGAAACGTGAAGAGAGTTATGTAACTTATTTGTGTTTTATCTTGCTCATCCTCCCTACTTTAACACCTCTCCTCTCATTCGAGTCGGAATGAAGGCGGCAATAAACAACACTAATAGGCTGAAGTGCTGATGATTTATGCCAAAAGTTCCACTATCTGTCACAATATTATAGTGCCGTGAGTCACGAATGCAGTTATTACATAGCTGTATTGAAAACAAACACCAAAACACGCAATCATATATTATCAGAGCAGTGTAATACCTTACAATGACCTGAGACAACACAGGGGTTAATTAAACAATATTCATCATCCGGACAGCAGTCAAGTAGAATGAGTCTTTGAACAAGGATGTAACGTAATGTATGTATGTATGTATGTATGTATGTATGTATGTATCTATCTATCTATCTATCTATCTATCTATCTATCTATCTATCTATCTATCTATCTATCTATCTATCTATCTATCTATCTATCTATCTATCTATCTATCTATCTATCTATCTATCTATCTATCTATCTATCTATCTATCTATCTATCTATCTATCTATCTATCTATCTATCTATCTATCTATCTATCTATCTATCTATCTATCTATCTATCTATCAATCTATCTATCTATCTAATATTTATTTTTTTGTAAGAAGATTGAAGATCTCTATATTTTGACCTTTAAAGTTCTACTGTTAATTGATTAACAGTCTAGTAATACTACTTTAATTCTTAATGTTATTAGATTGATCTAGATATTTAATGAAGCACCGTGTGTCCTGTGAATGCGGTGGAAAAAGACTGAAGAAAACCCACTGTGATAAATTGTTACTTTTAAATAAAGGTTGGAAGAGGCAAACTATATTCAAGAGGATGTTGAGTTGAAAATCCAACTCTCGACGAAATTTGGAAATAAAATTGCGCCAACAACAATTGTTTTAGATGTCCTGCATAGATGCTTTTACAAGAGCTCTTAGTCATGTAGTTGTAAGCGAAGATGCTTTCGGGGGGGGGCTTTGGCTGTCATATATTACCAGTTTTAATCTTGTAGTGTCAAAAAAACTAACAATCTGAACTATATATAAAACAGATAATATATTAAATACTATACATAGTTGAACAAAAGATGGGCATCACAAGAATATAGCAGAAGTATATTCCTTGATGCCATCTCTTGGAAGATGTCTGTTTAGAACAGCTTCAAACTAATTGAATCCATCAATCTGCTTGTCATTTTATTACACATGACGATTGTTATTTAGCCGTTAGACAAGCCTTATTTTTATTTTTGAAGACCAGTAGAGATGTCACATTATTAGCAGCGTAAATGTTGTGATTGATTTAGTACATAACAACGGCATGGGATTACACAAACACCTTATGACCTGTCTGTCTGATGCTGTGGATCAGAGAGGTACAGGTACAGGTAAAGTCTTGTATCAGAACCATTCATCGTGGATTTTCAGGGGTAGTTGAAGTAGCCTCCGTATAGTTACCACCTTCAATCCTGACCTGGGTTCTCCCCAACTAAATCCTTTTCAGGCTTTGTTGCTCTAGTTCTGGTGTTTTCCTTTAAAAAAATAATCCTTTAGGGATTTTCTCTTCTCCTCTATGATGCTTTATTTAGGAAAGTTTCTCTTTCCCGTCCGTCTTTTATTCCTGGTCAAAGCCTTCGGACAGTGAGGAGCATTTCTCCATCTCATACATGTGACACATACTATTGAGTGGTTGTCGACTGAATGCAATGAATAAGTAAACTAAAACAGTAGATAGAGAGACAGACAGACAGATAAATTATTTTGTCCAGCAGCATCCATCCATATAAACATCCATAAATACATGCAAAACATATAAAAATACATAAATAAATAATTAAAAAGTTGTCTATTATAATCCTTTTTTTTCATTATTTTAACAAATATGAATCATATCGAGACGGTACCATATTTATTGCCATGTTAGCTGTAGCAAAGCATCATCAATGGTGGCTATGGCATCAGAAATGGTATCTTTGTCTGATACACAATACTTGGTGGCCATAAAATTGGCCCATCCCTTCCATTCCATCTGTCTGGAAATGTTTGATTGCGGAGCTTAAAAGCATGCGGTCTGGAAAATGTTGGTTGGTTGAAAGTCATTCAGTAGTGGTGCCACATAGTTGGTCAATAGGTCAAGTAAACATTTGCAGTAAGTGATGCCTCGTGGAAGCAAAATGGACCAATATTGGATTGCACAAGATTCCACACCAGACATTCTCTTATGGACTACCTGTGCTAACTCCGACGTCACATGGGGGGTGTTCAGATTCTCACATTGTGTTTGTTTAGTTCCCTGACGCTGCCTCTTCACTGAAAAAAAACTCTCCTGAGGAATGTTTCATTTTCAGAATTTTGTTCCAGCTGGTTTAATGCAAAAATGTATTTGCTTAAGCTTGTCATTTGGCTCTACCGCCTGTAACAGTAATACCTTGTTAGCACGGATTTGCATTTTCTTGTGTAGGACTGTTGCACGTCATAGTTCCAGTTGTCTGACAGCAGTACGGATTAAATTTCAATACATTTCCTATGCTATGCAGGAATTGAAGGACGTGACCTCCAGTCTCCCCCATTTTACCAACACGGCCCCTTGCCAATCTTTTGCGAGTGTAACATTGTTAGCATTGAGTTAACTCTTATTTATGAGGATAAAATTACCTGGTTTTGCCTGGTCTACGCACCTGAGTTAAGAATTTCCTTTGTATGCCTTTTTGACAGCCATGAGCCACTATTCAAGTATTTTGTTGAAAATGTGGTATTCAAGAGGTGTTATTCCTGTTTTCTTTTTTTGTATTTGTCTTTCTATTTATATTTTTGCTGAAGACATCCTCCTGCCTCAGTAACTTCCTGTTTAATCTGTATGTGAATTTAATTAACTTGAATACTATTTTTGTGTGAAAATAACTACCTCTGGTTATTCCTGTTATCTCTCTATACACCGATGAGCTGGGTTCGTAATAAAAACACAACATTTTGAATGTGATTACAAAACGATGCACGATCTAAAACAAAACAAACCGTTTATGTTGATACAGGAAGTACTACTTTGTTTTCCGGAACAATTCCAATTAGATACGAGCACCAATGAGGTATATGGATGTTAAGTTTGAATTTTGGGTGAACTATCGCTTAAATGGACTCTTTAAAACAACACGTAATCTGAAGGCATATTGATATTTTTGCTTTTCCACAATGTACTGTATTGTTTCAAATTATTTACATTGACACGAGAACCTCTTCCTCCTCGTGCCCTCTTACCCTTTGTCCTGATGAAATTGCTTGCTTGGACTAGAGCCGCCGCTCCTCTAAGTCGAGAAGAGTCAGTAGAGGTGGTTTGGGTATCGGATGAGTCTGCTTCCCTGGTGAGGTGCTCAGGTAGAGTGTGAGGGAGACCTGGACACAAGATTATGTCTTTCTTAAGAACACAAAGACAAGTTTGAAACATATATGATGCGGAAACCAGCGACAAATGGTTCTTAATCAAACTAATAAAATAAGATGTTCACATAATTTCCCTTTCCTTCGATTTACTCCTTGTAGAACAAACTGTGTGGGAGTCTGTCTCCCCAGTGTAGACTGAGTTGACTCTTTAACGGAAAACTCTGACTCACCTTTCTTCTTTGGAGAGCTGTTGATCACACCTCACTTTCTTTTCGCTGCTTAGTATTTGTAGCGTCTTGACATTCTTGTCAACCAAATTAGGGAATTTTTTTTTTTTCAAAAAGCTGCTGTGGGTATTGTATTAAAATAATTCAGAATTCAGACAGAAATTCTCCAGCTTCAGCTTAAGTGTAATTTCTGAACGGCACAGGGGTAAAAGAAAAAAGCACATAATGTGTAAATGAAAAAGAAAACCCAGAGGAGCGTTGGAATAGGTGGGCTCTTTAAATTTATCTCATTTTCTACCTGTGGGCTTTGAATCTTTCAAGAATGTGCACCTGTATGAAGTGCTTTTCGCCTGCAGCGATAAGGAATATCTCCCGGCATAAAAGCATTCAATCTTTTCACTGAAGTTCAGCGTGTTTATTGAAGGCTACGGTGAGCCGTAAAACAAGGAAAGGGCCAGTTTGTTCTGATCTTGTTTCAACTGATGTCATCGAATTAATGCATCGCTGCTGATGAAAGTGTGGAGGAGATTTTCGCGCTCATGCAGGTCTTTTCAGGCACCGAACCTGTCAGTATTCATTAAGAGAAAAATGCTGTCATCACTGTACATCCTCAGACTCTGAGTAAAGTAAAAAGGAAAGAGTCAGATGAGTGAGATCAGATTAAATTGAGGACTCATGCAGCTGCAGAAAGTCAGAAGCTTGTTGAATAAACTATAACACAGTAAAATAATATGCAAGTCCAGCAGCATAACGTTAATGTACATCTGACATTTAAAAGAACGTAGCCAGACCATGTGTCATGCTTTGAGTGTGACATTCACGTACTCTTGCACCACACCATTTTTCATGCTTATATTTACCCCATTAAATACCCTTCATTTATTTGTTCCATGATAATACCCATTTGGTCCTTTTTGCATAAATCTAGCCAATCACAGAAGGCACTATGCAATACTAACCAATCAGAAGCAACATAAAGTGTTTGCTTGTTTAATTACAGCATCACCACTCAAACGGGTAGAGACACATGGTCGAGTCATCATAATTTAACAACATTTTAACACAATAGCACGGATATACATATGATTGAAGTAGTACTGTCAAGCTCTCTCTAGCTTTATATTCTCTACTCATGAGCCACACCGAAATCTAAAGAGTTCTCGCTAAACTTGACAGTAAATTCCGGGTATTAAGTTAGAATCGTTTCCCATTGAGGGTTGGACTTTGTCAGGGCTGACCTTTGTCACCGATTACTTTTAAGGACGAAATTTCTAGGCGTAGCCAGGGAATTGAAGGGCTTTGGTTTGGGCTTAAGATTGGATCACTGCATTTTGTGGATGACGTGGTCCTGTTGGCCTCATCAGACCGTGACCTTCAGCACTCGCTTGAAGGGTTTGCAACCGAATGTGAATCAGCTGATCTATGTCTCTACCCTCGCCTATGTATGACGAACGGTTGGTAGTGACTGAAAGCGCAAGGTCGCGGGTACAAGAAGCCGAAATTAGTTTTCTCCTTCTCTTAGAGATAGGGTGAGCCAGGTTATCTGGGAGAGGCTCGGACTAGAACGGGTACTCCTCCCTCTTGAGCGGAGTCAGTTGATGTGGCTTAGGCATCCAGAACATCTCCCTGCTAAAATGTTCAGGGCATATCCCAACGGTAGGAGACTACGGAATAGACCCAGGACAAGCTGGAAAGACTGTGTCTCTCAGCTGGTCTGGGAAAGCCTTGGGGTCCCCAGGAAACGGCTGCACTATGTAGTCTGGGAATCCCTGCTGAAGCTGCTGCCCAAGCGACCTGAATCGCTAAGCTACCGGATAAGCGGTAGAAGATGAGATGACAGACAAGGTCCCGCTTCTTGGAGACGAGGTAGCTGCCTTATACAAATTGATTCCCTCAATAAAGCTCCAATAATTCTAAAGTGATATTTGTCATCAGAGCTTACAGAGGGTTGTAACGTAATGAAAAATATATTAATATAATTTAATTACAGGCACACACAGACTGTGCACACTTGCACAGCTTCATTTTACGCCCAAGATGGATGGATGGATGGATAAAAGGGCCTATCTCAGAGATGTCTCTGCAACCTTCTTAAGACAAAGCTACAATGCTTGACCTGTATTACACTGGCAGAGACGCTGCAGAGACTTAAAATTGCTTGCGCTCTCACACCGCAAGATGTGGCAAGGTGACAACCAATTCACACAGAAGATGCTGTCACTGTAGGTATTGGTTGTCACCCACGTCTAGGAGACGTCACCCTTATGGGAGCGCAAGCAATTTTTTTTTGGTGTTCAAGTCGCAGCTATTTCTGAACGGATCAGTCTCCGTCGGTGAGGTATCACCCTTCATTAAAAAAATATCTCAGAACTTCATGTGAAAACGCTTTCTTTGACTCTTTGCTATAAAGCAGTTTGGTGGTCACATGACACTCACAGAAAACCCCAGATAGAAAAAAATACCTACAGAGTTCTACTTCATTCGTTCAATTTGAAAGTGTGTAAAAAATGTTCATATTGCTGCTTTGATTGTAATTGCATCAATATGGTCATTAACTTAAAAATTAGTCAGTCAAACTTTAGCCTCGAAGATATTTGAATTCCTTCTGACATTTTAGAAGATTGTCACACTACTTACTACTCCACTACTCCAGGAACTCATCATCCCTTTTTTATTATTACTTTCTGCTGAATTACAAAGACAGATAATGCTTCTTCTCAGCACTTCAATTACCATAGTCGTCAGTAGGGAGCCAGTTGGATTCCTATTTCAAGTGGTCCACTCGAGAGGCAAAAATTCATTATAGTTATCATTAACCTTTTTTTAAAAGAAAGTACTAGGATTGGTTCATTAATTTATTGTATTATATGACTCCACTAAGACTCTCTTAGGGTGTTTCTAAGCAGCAAATTACAACATAATCCTGTACTTTGAGTGAGATATTACTTGATACTACATCAGGTTTAAGGTATGCCAGGGCTGCACACTGGTGACAGGCTGGGTCCTCTCGATACCAAAGATGTCAGTTGGTTGGAGGGGTGAGAACATCATATGTTGCTCGATAATAAAAATAGCCTGTTGGACTCTGGGTTCCATAGCTTGTTCCATGTTCATTTCCTCCCATCCACGCCTTCCCACTTCATCCAGCAGCCTTGCTGAGTTTGTGAGATTGCTTTGGCAAACCTGGTTGTGAACTTCTTCCACCACCATGTGTCAGTTGGGTAGTCTTTTGCCATAGAACATTGGGTCAGCAAGGGTTCTGATCCGTATTTCAGCTGGTATTGCTGGTAAACTGAAGCATTACATTTTGATATGTTATATATTTATTGCTGCTCTTGTATATACTTCTTAGCACATTTTTCTTTAAGATACATTATAACCCACTGTCTTTTAACACATTCATCTGGACATTTCTGGAAAAGCAATATGCTCCCCTGTGTTGGAGCTGAGAAGATCCAGTTAAATCAGTCTATAAATAGTGCACCTGGGTAATAAAATTTAAAAATGTTGGTACAACACAATGCATTTTTTAAATAGCAGACAGCTGGTATGATCAAAGCTGGACTGACTAACATCGCTTCTGGGACTGTCTGGAATTATTTTCATTGATGTTTTAAATGAACGTATATTAATGGGAAAAAGGCCTGTCGAACTAGAAACGAAATGGACAAAATTGTCAAATTTGAAAATGAAAATGTCATTGCTTGCACTGGCAGAAAACCCTTTTTGCTGTGAGTCGCCGTAATGTGCAATGTTCTGCACACACAGGTTTTTAGTGTTCTTTAAATGGGTATTAAAACATTTTCATATTTAGTATGTTTTTTTTAACTTTTGGGGAGGGGGGGGGGATTAAATAAGTATAAAGGAGTTTTGACGATTTTTGACCTTTTGGTGTGACGGAGCTGCTCAAGGCAGCCTTTTTACTACTGTTTTGAGTATTGTTTTGATTGTTAAAGCGCTTTGTGACCCTGGTCTCGAAAAGCGCTATATAAATATATATTACTTACTTACTTACTTACTTACATATCTTAAACATAATGAAAATATTCAAATCCCAGGCAAATGAATGATGGCCTCTTGTTCTAAATTGGCCCTAACCCTGGCCCAGTCATGATTGTCAGGTGAATTCATTTTTATCTTTAGTACTCCTTTTGGAGTTGGGGAATGGTACAAGCGATGACAACGGTTCCAGGCCTCTTGCTCCAAGTAGCTAAGATGAGCGTCATCAAAAGGAAAAGTAATGAATGAAAGCCACAAAGCCCCAAAAAGTAAAAATAGAAATCTCAGCATAAATCCAAATACATATACAGTAATACCTTTATATTTTAACAATCCAGATTGTCAGAAGTTTCTCATGAAGCACTGAAGTATCATCTAATAAAGTATTTTTTAATGGTAAATGTATATTTGTGTTGTGGGCTTTTCAAATTATTAAGGTAAGGTAAGGTAAGGTAGAATTTTATTGATCCCTCAGGAGGAAATTGTTTTTTTCCAATAGCCACAGCAAATACAGCAATTTTTCATAAAAAAATAAATCAAAATAAAATAAGAACAAGAACAAAGAGAAATAAAGTTAAAGAACAAGATGATAAAATCTAAGCCTAAAGATAAAGATAAAGAACATAGATCAAAGAAAAATAAAAAAAACATTGAACAGAACATCCAGATACTTTTACTCCACTCCTGCCCCCGAACTCAGAATTGTACAATTTAATAGCCCGAGGAATGAATGAATCCTTGAGTCTATTAGTTTTGCACCTGGGTAGGAGCATTCGTGCACTCATTCTGCTTCTCTGCTCACTGATGACAGTGTTGAGAGGATGACTGTCATCATCCATGATGGACAGTAGTATGTTCGTTTTTATTCACATAACAAATACAGTTAATCAATTTTATGTTTTGATGTTGGTCTTGGAGTTCATGTCTTATAATGCGACAAAGGTAAACGTTGAAATGTAACGACGTGGTTACATCTATGGTTCTGAAGGATCCACTGAGGATTCACAGAGCTCTGTTGTTTACTGAAAACCGGGGAGAAAATGGGTCTTTAACTTTAAAGCAATGTCCCTAAGCTTTAAGGACCTTCAACAAACAGAGGTACACAGTCATTTAGAAGATACCCAATTGTCCTTCTGGGATAAGCTATTGTTGTGAAGCAGGTTTCAATCACAGCCCATGTCACTGGAATGGCTCCCCTTACAGTATTGGCAGTCGACGCACAATGTTTGTACATCCTGTGCTTGTGTCTTTCCGCCCTGAAAGCTGCCAGGATACTGAATAAAGCTCTTAAGGCTTGCCGGTTCTACTGTTTGTTTGTTTTTTAACACATTGTGTTTTAAACAGACAACACTTTATACTCAGCTGTTCTTTGATGGGCCATTATGTTTACAACCCCACCAAGGATGCGGTCGTTGCGGATGGGTACCTTATCAGATGCCGATGCCAAACCAAAGTACTTTTCAAGCAGCAAAAGTTCTTAACGGGTGGCAAAGAAGGTGTTCAAAATATTTTTTGTCAGGGGGGAGGGAGGTAAACATTCTGTCAGTATAATTTTGAGGCTAAATTGTGTTTGTGTGAGACTGTCTCTTTTTTATACACGTGGATTCAGGGAGCAAAATCTGCATTGCTTTTAGGTCTGGTTGCAGGTGTCTTAGAAAGTACAGTATTAGTACACATCCCTAGCAGGTTTTTTTATATACTTTTATTTTAAACCCCTTAAACTGGTTTTCCTAACATGTCACATTCATACCTGAAGACTGAAGTGCCTTATATAATGAATTCAAACAATGTCATGTATCTCACAAAAGCAGGAACAAAATGTAAAAGATGTAGCAAATAGATGAGTAAAATCCACTGAGCGGTTGACAGATAAAGAACAAGAAGAAATATAAAGCCGCCAATGTAAAAGTACAATTAAAGGAATGTAAAAGGTCACGTGGCAGACAGACAAGACACATTCCATACTCTTTCTCGCATGTGTTGGCTTGATTTAAGAGCTAGAAATGATGTTAAGAATGAAGACATTCTAGACTAGGCATGATGATGATCAATAATTAAAAAGAAAAGGAAGAAAGTTGTATTTGTAATGTCGTGGCAAAACTAATGAGCAACTTTAGGTGACATTCATGTGGGAAGGTCACATGATTGGTTCTCTTCCCCGATGTAGGAATGAATGGAATAAACAGTCATTTGAGCAACATAGTTAAAACATATCTTGCTCAGACATACAGAAATATATTAAGTGGTAAATTGCATTTTTTGTACATCAAAAAGACATACATGAGAAGTATGTAAATAAAACGATGACTTCCACCGTCCTCAGAAATATTATTTGCTCTCAGCATCACTGTCTCTTTCTGCGAGCTCCATGCTTTAAAAGTATGGCAGCCATTCATTTTCCTCCTGTTATGCCTGTACATGTAATTTCTGTCTGAGTGAGAAACGGTAAACATTCAATCAAAGCACTCAAAAGCACACAAGTCACGTTAAATGTGATGTTTTGTCTACATTTTCACCGAAAACTGGATCGCTAGGTCATTTCCTTGTCACTTTGTCTCTCTAATGGAATTCTTGTCTATTCTAAAGCCCAAATATTCTGTGTTTATACAGATTTTTATTTTCCACAAAGTGACGATCACCATCCCAGAAAACTTCTCCCAGTGCACCACCCGCGGCAGCTTCGTCAAGCACTGGCAAGAGACCCTCTACAACATGTTCACCTTTGTGTGCCTCTTCCTCCTTCCCCTCTTCATAATGATCGTCTGCTACACCAGGATCCTCATCGAGATCTCCAGCCGCATGGTTGGCAATACATGTGAGTATGTCTTTTATGGAAAATAAGTATTAATGTGGATTGACATATCCAGGTCACCGATGCACCGAATAAGTGTTTATTTTAAGTTTGAAATAAGCTGTTTATGCAAAAATGGCACCCGTAACACATTTTTCCACCTCAGGCAAACATTATTATTCACCTTTTTATTTTGTTTATTTTCATAAAGCAGATAATTAATTGTTTCCTCCCTGTAAAAAGAGACAACACTGGATTAAAAAGTATTTCACGGTGATACATTTTAGTGCAGTTCTGCACTGTTATTGACTAGCTAACGCAGTTATGTGTACTATTCAGTTGAGCACTTATTGAACACGTCAGTTCCACGTCAGTTCCAACTAGTAAATATGGCGTTGGACTGTTGATTATAAAGTACAATTTTGTCTTATCCTTCTATAGCACTTGAATTTTATATCGAGACAATTTTTACTTATAACTTCAAATTTAAAGCCATTATCAGTGTTTACTGCATAATATTTTTATATTGATTTCACTTAATTTAAATGCAACCTTCTCCTGTAAGAAGTTCTTAAAGAAAACAACAATGTATTTATGTGTGTTTCAATTACAAAATTGCAGGGGCCACAAACCTCTGAGTTGAGATGTATATGACCTTAAAAATAGCTTGGTAATTTCATGTGTTGATAGAAGTCGCCTGTGGCTCATCAAAAGCACATTGTTATTTTCTCAAGTGTAATTACTTTTGTTCTTAGCTGCTAATGCCCGCAGACTTGTCAAGTCAAGCAGCAATAGAGCATCTGCCTCTAACCATTTTGGTATTTCTGTAAATTGATGCGAAGTTAAATAAATTGATTTCACGCTCCTTAACTACACCATCATCTGTAAAGGGGGCTCTTGTTATCTGCCAAGATATGAGCTACTTAGGATGATGCCTCGGTTGATGCGTGGCATTACTTCAGGTCAGAGAAATTGCTTGTTGTTTTAGAGTTTAGTTTTTATCCTACTACCCTCCAAGAAAAATATAATATAACTGATCAATGTTTCAGTCTCAGGGAAAAGGAACACCAATTGGTCGTCATGGTGAATCTGAGAATATGCGATAGATCCCTAGGTCTACTGAGGAAGCCAATAAAGCCTGGACGCCCTTGTTTTGGATTTGTTTAACCAAGCCCATTTATATCGGAATTCTACTTTTGTGCAACAGGCCACTGGTCTTTGTAGATGTATCTGTTTTTTTTAGATATGTAGTGGATTGTGATGATGTTGATCTGCACATGTGTAAATGTGGGCTCCGACTACCTTAACATATTCCAGTTATTATGTTAGTCCCCGCAAGTAGGGTCATGGAAGTGATTTATAAAAATGATATTCACTTTACAATAGAGTTGGGTGTTAGCTTTGACGCTAAGAAGCACTCAATTATAATCAAAACATATTAGCCTAATTTAAAGAGTAAAGCTTGTGAACGTGGCCTTGAGACAATGTTGAATATTCAAAGAACCTCTGTAGGTTTTTTGGACTGTGATATGTACGCACACAAAGAATATACAGCAACAACAAACAACCGTTATGCCGGCTCACCACTACGCACTTTTATATTATCTAAAAAAAAAACTAAAAAAAAAGCACTAAGAAAAAAGCAACAACTTAACAATTCAGAATAAGAATCAATACGAAATGACGTTTCTATTTGTGCAGGCTTTTCCTTGAATTTCTCGAACTCCTGTGTTGTTCTCGGTGTTGTCTTGATCTTTGAAGTATGTACTGTTTTGAGTATTGTTTTGATTGTTAAAGCGCTTTGTGACCCTGGTCTCGAAAAGCGCTATATAAATATATATTACTTACTTACTTACTTACTTAAATGCTGAACTGTATTTGGTTGAAAACCCTCCTGAGGAGAGTTAGAACCCAGAATTAACTATTAAGTTCATGAGGCGAATGCATGTACAGCGCAACCTAATGAGGATTAATTGAAATTACTCTCTGAATGATTAGAGTTACTCACCCGCATGTTGATTGTGGGAACCAACAGATGTAATCAAGCTCCTGTCTTACTCCATCTACTCACTGTGTACAGAAATAGTCAATGGCTGTCCCCCCGCAGTAACTGGGTTTTGCTGTGTTTGCTTTATTCCACTCGGGAGCATCACTGCAATCATCAGTTTTGTGATTACCTCCATTCAATAATGGTGGGTGTTTGTCATTTTCTTTGTGTTCTCCCTGTACTTTGTTGGTTTACTCTGATCTTTTACCACAGTCCACAAACAAACAGAGGTAGATGGATGACTCTGAACTAAAGGCCAACCTAATGGCTGTCCCCGGACACCTTTCAATCAATATTTAAACTTGGGTTTTTTGCTGGTTTCTTACTCCATTTAAAATGGTACAATCAGTAATGGCAACAAAAAATAAGATTGAGAGCTTGGATTATGCTGGTATGTTTTTTACATTTACCAGAATGGCGTTCTTCTGCTGCTTATCCACAATCACAAAGCCTGGCGGGATGGTCCATACCATTTTGTCAATCTGTATATGGAAGTCCCACCTTGGCTCGGCCATTCTCCACCATCTTGAAGGTTCTTCCTATCTAGACCTGGACCATTGTAGGGTCCTCTTTTCACACCGTGGACCCGGGATCTTGCCTGATTTATGGTATATATGGCCCATTTTCTTCTGGTGCTCAAGGCCTTTCATAATGAGTTCCATCTCTGTCAGTTTACATTGTTTGAGACATTCACTAAGCGCTTTATCTCTTGGGGCAATCTCCCTGAAATGGTCATGGGATTTAGATGTTAATCTTGAATAGTGGTTCTTATGCTCACAAACCCTCGGCTCCCTTCTTTACGCTTTGTGTGTAGCTTCTGGATCCTGGAATCGGGGTGGAGTGACTGCAACATATGTGGCCTTAGTTTCCTCCTTTGGCCAGATTATTATTTTAGATGGGTATCCTATCACCGGTAAGGCATAGCTGTTAATTGCCCAGACTTTTTTTTCGGACGTTGTGCCAACTCTTGCTGCAGTCCTGATGTACAGTATTCAACATTTGATGGATACATGTGTAGATGGCTAAAGTTAGACTCAGGAGTGAAGTTTCATTACCTTATAGAGTATGCAATGAGAGTCATGTTGACCTTGTACAATATCAGACAATGCAGAATTTTAGAGTTTGGCATTAAATTGTAGGTTTTCTTGTAATCAATCCAGGCAGTGCACAGGTTGGTCTGTCTGGTTCTACAGACTCGGATGACCGCTCTGTCATCCAACAGCTGGTGTTTTGCTTCCCTGTTTTTTTGTTTTGTTTACAGATGCCCTTCTGTGTTATTGGCATGGAACTAGTTATGTGTCTACTAATCTTATCCACAATGATTTGTGTGGCCTTCTCTTGGACATATTAACCACTTTGCAACATTTTTATATATGTTTCCAGCCTCGGGGGTCTTTACCTTAGATAGTAAATATTGCCTATGCATGGTGCTCTATCTTTTGTGATTCATCAAATGTGTGTGTTTCAACTCTACTTTTATGCCGACAGAGAGGGTTGTAAGTACCATAAATTCTGGACTACAGAGCGCACCGGATTAAAAGCATCATGCTTTAATTTTAGAAAGAAAATCCATTTTGTACTTCTTCAAGCCGCATGAGTTGCATATATCCCACGTTGTAATATAAAAAAAATGTGCTCAAAAAAGTGATATCTTCTTATTGTAACAGACTGTCTCAAATGACTTATCGAGAGGAAGTCACACACACATTATCAAGGGGCGGACTCAATGACAGCTCTGCTGTGACAGCAGTTATTTTATCAAAACGACAAAACACCCACCAAAGCTGATTCTGAAGGAAACTTTTTAATTAATGAACAAAAGATGCTCCACGACGGAGGAATAAATACACAGTTCTTTAGGAAAAACACAACTTAAACACCCGCGATCAACCCAAAGAAAAAAATACCCAAAGTCCCAATGCTCATGTCCAACAGACATCCAAGAAAGGAAGCGATCAATGTTGAAATCCCATAAATCCAAAGGAAAATACACCCAACACTGAGAAGGTGCAGAGACGTCGATCTGCCTGCGACACCTGCCTGATGTGAAGAATTTGTCTTCAAGCGCGCAATCACGGCATAAGTGACTGATGAAAGAGAAAACTATTTCTATACAGAGAAGAAAAAAACAATTTATTATGTGAGATATTTACACAGAAAGATATTAGACGGGAAGATTTTTTTTAATTTTTTTTTTATTTAATCCTCTTGGTAACATAAACAAACATTATAACAGAACGAATATCTTTGCAAATGCGCATTTACTGATCGCCTTCTTCATCGTCCTCCTGCCCACTAAAACCCTCAAAGTCCTCTAACTCTGTGTCCGAATTAAAGCTCTGCTGGATCTGTTCACTCACTTCAGTCACCTGAGCGCACGCCGGCCTCTTCATCCCCCAGCAGTCCATCCTTTCGAAAACCTGATGGTGATGGTTGATGTTTGGACACGGCTCCACACATTTAGGATCCACTGGCAGACTTGAGTTAAAGATGCTCTTCCCGTGCGGCCTGTTTTTGATTAAGGATTTCTCGCCGCTCGTCATCCCAGACTCACACTCTTCACGCAGCGCCACTTTAAATGCCCGGTTCACGCTGGTGTCCAGTGGCTGCAGATACTTTGTGGTGCCCCCAAGAATCACAGCTAAGTTTGTGCACTTGATGGTAGCTTTCACTCAATCATTATGCGAAAAAAGCCTCCTGGTCAGTTTGCGTAGCACTCGCTGAGCCAATCCCTCAATAGGCTCTCAATCACCCAACCTTTCTTATTGACTTTCACCACGATTTCTTTTAAAAATTATTCCTTTGGCTTGTCAGCTGCTTAAAAATCGGTGAAAGCTTTACACCCGATAATGTGCAGCTCAGAACACAGGTAAAATGTTTTCTCTCATGGCCGCTTGTTTTCAATGTGATGGACAGGTCACCTTTTTTTTATCTTTTATTTTTGACGTCAGAGGTACTTCATCCATATTTATGATCTCATCTGGCCCGATGTAATTCTCTGCTATCTTTGTTTGAGTGAATGTGTGGAAGTTAGCAAGTTTCTCCTCGCAGGGAGCTGCTGACACAAAGTCGTGCGTGCCCTAACGGAATGGCTTTTTTCGTTTCATGAATCTAAATCACCACAATGGCCCACCTCTAAAATCTTCTATTCTACTTCGTTGGCGATTGCTCTAGCCTTCAGTCTGATCTGCACAGCAGATATACCTGCCCTCTGTGTGTTTACCCAGTCATCCAGAAAGTTTTCAAGTTTCTGGCCCTCTGCCATGATTACCTCTGAAAGCTTTTGTCATCTTTCTGCATTGGCTCAGTTCTTCGCCCTGAGGTCTCCACCTTCTTATGATCAATTCATTTATCCCAAGATTACGAGCGACAGCTATATTTCCTTCTTTAACCGCCAGAGTGATCACCACTAACTTAAAAGCTGCATCATATGTTTTCTTCTAGTATTGTCCATGTTAATGAGGGCGAGTACAATCAATGACTCATTTACAATAGTTGTAAAAGTGCACTTGATTAATCACAAAATGACATTGGACGTCTGTGAACTACTCATCAATTTTATTGGTCGACTGTTACTTGGCAAAATGCTTTTGGCACCACTAAAACAAAACGAATTTCCACTGGATTCGTCTCAGCAATTCACACATTAAAGTCAATTAAAGTTATTCCACCGCGATCGCACCACAAAGGAAGTGAAACGTACAAAGCATCGGGTAAATTTAAAAATCCAACACAATAATCAAACTCCCGATTGCGTAACACTACTTTGTAAACAATACATCACATCCGGTTGCCACTTACCCATGATTGGAGTTGAAAAGAGCAAGGAAATTTTGATGTGACCTGCAGATCAAACTCAGAGCGTCCAGAGAATTGAGTGCGGATCGATAGACACTTTCCACCCTCAACGGCCGCCATCTTAGTGACGTTAACAACGCTTAACTGAAGCTACGTCACTGACGATGCATCTTCAGAGCAGATACCGGCATAAATGTCTCCAGAAAACACTTCTTTTTTTTGTTTTAACCACAAAACAACACAACAATAATAACACAATTCAACACAACTTAATAACTTGTTGCAATAGGAGAAAAGTGCTGTCAAGTGTCGTTGCTAGTGTTCCAACTTCCGTTTGCGATCAGTGTTAAAAAGTAGAAGAAGAAGCTGTCGAGTCATTTCTGGTAAGTTTGTACTGTTTGATTTGAGACAGTATTACCCTGTCCATATTTGGCCAAGTACTTGCACTATCTTAATGTGTACTATAAACCAGTGCACTCGGAGAAGTGCGCGAATTGAGACACAGCCCAATTTTCAAGGCTTGATTAACCTCTGTTACAGCATAACAGCTGAAAGTTGTTAATCCATGTCTTGTTCCCTGAAAACGGCAATTCTTTAATGTATTTTTTGTTTTTTGGAACCTTGTCTTTTTTTTTTTACTTTAGCACTTCACTACTTACCTCTTTACCATTTAAAACTATTCATTGGAATTGAATGGCTTGAATAAAAGGTTAATTAAAAAAAGTTTTTATGAATTATATGTAAATGGGAGCAGTGTTTGACCCCATCAAGTGCTCATTAGCAAGCAAATTACAGACACATGTTATTACACATCATCTTCCCACATTCAGTGGACGTGTTCGTCGTTGAGCATTCATGCCGCAAAGCTCTTCAGGGAAATGCAGAATGGAACTCTTGCACTACACATTAGTGGTGCCATCCGCTTGTATTGTTCATTGTCAACTGATGCATTCACAAAACAAAATGGGTGAAAGGAAGCATAAATCCACCATTATAATTAAGACGTAAGTTCACATCGGTCGCTGGTAAAAAAAAAATTAAATACTAATATAATAGAAAAACAATTATTCAGCTTCCAGAGAAGCAGTCGTAGGAAGAAGAAAATTTTGAGCTGCATCACGAAACAAACAAGTCAATTTCCTCTCCCAACTCTGAAGTGCTCTGCCATGAGCGTGCCTGGAAACAGAGCAGCTGCTGTTTACCAAAACCACCCGCAGTAAACAGGTTGCGAGATTTTTCATTTCGGGTGTATCATCTGTCTGCAAAGAATTTGAGCTGTAACGTGACTGAGCAGGGGTTTGAACCTCTATTTCCTATGGTCTTCTTCTGGGAGATCCAGATGCAGCTTTTCCATCATCGTGCAAGTTCTTAAACGTTTAAATTTTGAGGCTCGTCGTCGCACCATTCTAATCTTCAATTTCATTGGTAAAATCAAGTTGCAAAATCCGGACTTTTCTCCGCATGACTACTGAAGCCAGCACTTTATTATGCAGGAAATATTCCTCTGCCAGAGGGGATGCACTCTTATTTCATCTCATATCAGGTCTCCACGAGGTACAGGCTTGTCGAAGCTTTTGAAGCGGCATACAGAGTAGCAGTGCAGCCCACCGACCAAGCATGTTGTCATCCTTGTGGATATGGAAAACGAAAGAAAGTCTCAAGCCGCCGAAAGTTGTTTTTTTTTGGACAGTTCTCTGCTCTTTGCTGAGCCATCTTATTGAGTCAAGTTCAGCAAAAAGTTGTGAACTCCACCATTCGAAACAACATTGTCAGTAAAGGTTACTGCAAAGTTGGTTGACGCTGAGTCGAGAGGATGAACTGCGGTCTTAAGTATTTCACGGGTACTGATCCTTTCTCTGGCAGACTGAAAGTTCTGAAAGGAGCAGAGGAGTGTTAGTGTGTGATAGCTCACCAAAAAATCAAATTAAACTTATTTTTACCCACCCTCAAGCGACTAAGGGTTGGGATTGTTTTCAGAGTAATCAAGTTCAAAAATCGTGGTCCAAAAACAACACAATTAAAAATGTCTAAAAACATCAACAGTTAAATATCGCAAGAACTTCCAGTCTACTGTCAACACTACTGTCCACTGGATGCGAAATTTACTTCCTTTTGTTGAAACATGTTATCATTACTTGCTCTGAGCCGCCATCTTAAGTAAGTAAGTAATTTATATTTGTAGAGCGCTTTTCCAGACCAGGGTCACAAAGCGCTTAAACAATCAAAACAATCCCCAATAAAATATATACTTAAAAGGTTAAGATAACACAGAGAACAACACAGGAGAATCAGGAAAAAGCCTGCACGAATAAAAATGTCTTGAGATGTTTCTTGAAGGAGTCAGTAGACTCGCTCTATTTTAACAGGGGTGGTCAACCCGGTCCTCAAAGAGGAGGTGCAGGTGTTTGTTCCAACCATTCAAGAGGACACATTTTCACCAATCAGGTGTCCTAGGAGTGTAATCAGTTGATTGTCAGTCTGGTGTTGCTTGTTTCAGCTGAAACCTCATTGGTAAAACTGGGCATGCTTAATCGGTTGGAACAAAAAACTTGCACCCACTGCGGCTCTTTGAGGACCGGGTTGGCCACCCCTCTCTAGTAGAAGAACTCACATTTCTCCGATCCTTAAATTTCTTCACTGGCTGCCAGTTTCTTTCAGGATCAACTTTAAAATTCTGGTTCTTACTTTCAGATCTAGTCATGGTCAGACCTAACATCAGTGATCTGATCCAGCCTTACACCCCAGCTCGGGCTCTGAGGTCTGTGGATCAGAATCTACTGATGGTTCCTCGCACACGGTTCAGGACCAGAGGAGAGAAATCCTTCCAGGCTGTTGCTCCTAAGCTTTGGAACGATCTTCCTCTCACTCTGCGCATGATGACGTCATGCCATAAGTCCTAAAGGGTTAAAGGTAGCCAAAGGGGCTCACGGTGAGTGAGCGAGGGCGACTTAAACTGGTATTGAAATGCACTATGAATCTATCCTGGATTGACCAGAAATGCTGCATTATGGATGAGCTCCAGAGCTTTGACCAGCCAGGAGCAGAGTTGCAGTAGTCAAGAAGACACAACACTGGACCAGACCTTGGCTTACCTCGAACCGTATTGAAACATTTCTCGCAGATGATTTTTCCAGGGCCGAGTCGATTGATGTGTGAAGTACTACACCACGCCTAGTTTCCATCACCCTCAGAAATTCACACTGAAGACAGAAGCATGAAAAAAAACGTTTTGAAAAAACTGAAAAAGAGCATCAACACAATTTAAATTGAAACACAATTAGTACAAATTTGAACTAGGGAAACCATTTCTTAAGGTTTTCTAAGAGCAGCTTGTGGATTTATCAGAAACTGTTTTGGGAAAAGGTTTTTAAAGATTCTTATTTGAATAAATTAACCAAAAACCAACTGTTGTGTCAACATGATAGATAGATGTTTTTTCTATTTGGAAAAATATTTAGTAGCTTCACACCTTGCAGGTAATGTGAATCAAGAACGTCAGGTAGCATGCTTGTCTTAAGTTTAAGCATCTCCACCACATAAATTATATTACATAACTGAGAATGTGCTTTAAATATTTGTGCTTCTGGGTAGTAATAATGTCCGGCTGTTAAGATCAATGCTTCTAACCTTAAACTTGATCTGATTAAAAATATATTGAATCTCCCAAATACCTTAAAAGATTTAATAAATAAACTTCTTCAGCAGAAACATTTGGTGCCGCTTGAGTACAAACTTTAAAAACCTCACTGGACTTTGATAAGTGACTATGATAGAAATCAGGTAGAAAAATACCTAAAATCTCTGGCTCCTTTTATCTAGAGAGAGTTTAATGCTGCAGAACTTTCTTTTGAAAAGACATTATCACAGCTTTGTTGTGTATTTACGAACTCTGACAAAGACGTCAGAGTTTTTGTGACTTGAGTTTCATCAGCCAGCCTTGAGATAAAGCCCGCTGCCCTCACACCTGAAGATGATTCACCTGTTAATTCCTCTCGGGTTCACTGCTCCTCTGCAAATAAAGCCTCTGTCGCTCAAACAGACCCGGCCACTTAAAATTTAACTGTTGTGGCAGCTCATCCTCCGTGGCACGTTTGTGTGGACACGGGCGGACAAATCAATGTGTTTTTTTTAGTGAAAAGAGGATTTTAGCCTCAGCCAGACTCTGAGGAAAGTAAGTATTTTAAAGTTTTCCGATAAGAAGGTAATTTTAAACAAGTAAACAGATTTATTTTTTATATTTGAAGAGAAAAATAAAGTATGAATGACTTGTTTATAGAGAAAATATAAAAATAAAATGAAAAATATTTGCTTTTAATGTTCTTTTTACGAGAAACTCGTGTATTTTTTCTCACCTTAATCGAAAGATTATTTTACACAGAATTCGAACTTCATTTGTGTCTTTTCTGAAACTAAATTATTTGTCTAGACTTGTATAAGTGACACCAGTGGACAACAGTGGTAGTGTTAAGCTCGACGGGAGACCACATTTCCCTTTGCAAAAGTTGCCATGTCCCGGTTTGCAGCAGTTGGACCAACTTTCTGTTTCCAGACTACCATTGTCTGAATGAAGGATGTATATAACATAACTTTAACTTTGTTTTTGTGCCGTAATCCCCACCACCCCCACCACCACCACCACTTTTACAGCGAAAATAAAAATGACACAAAACACCTCAAGCCATGGTATATGAGTCGGGTGTCATCACAAGTTTAATGAAAATATTTAAGTACAAAAATATTAACTACCTAGAGCTGCTTTTAGTATATGTGAGTCAAATTAAAGTGATAGTTCATCAAAACTTCACTCATTTTCTACTCACTCTCATGTCTATTAAGGTCTAAGGTTTGGAATTATTTATTTATTTATTTTAGAGTAATCCGTTCTTTTTTTATAGTTATAGGCAAAAATGTATGTTCATTTTAAAGAAGCGACTGACGGTCCGTTGTCATCATCTTCATCTTCGTCCAAAAATGCGCACTTTAAAACATCCATATACCTCCGTGGTACTCTGGTCTGTAACGTCCACCTTGTGATGAGTTCTGACCTGAATTGTCAAAAGAAGAGTGAAGGCGATTAACTCTCGATTCAGTCAGTTATTGTATATCATAAATGCATTTGAGGAGTTTTCCAGAGGGTGACGAGAAGCTGTCACAATCGAAGTCAAGCTTTGGTGTCTTGCATTTGAGCAGTCATGTGTAGCAGGTGGGTCACTGAATAATGGAATGACATGTTTTCTTTTTGCCTGATTGAACACAAGACATCTCATTGCGAATTCTGGATGGCTATCGATGTATTCAAGGAAGCTGTTTGATGGGAAACAAGGAGGATGATTGTAGGAAATGGCATTTAATATTAGTCTCTTTTTTTTCCCCCTCTCAGTGATTTCAAGAGACGTCCATCTGCGGCGCTCCCACAACAACATCCCGAAAGCTCGCATGAGGACTCTCAAGATGAGCATCGTCATCGTGACCTCGTTCATCATCTGCTGGACTCCCTATTACCTCCTGGGCCTTTGGTACTGGCTGTTCCCGGAGAAGATGGAGGAGACGGTGTCACACTCGCTCACCCATATGCTCTTTATATTCGGCCTCTTCAACGCCTGCCTGGACCCCATCACGTACGGTCTGTTTACCATCCATCTCAACCAGGGTCTAAAGAGACGCTGTCGACACTCCAACGCCACCAAATCCGAGACTTGCCTCATGCACATGACAAACAAGTCCCCTCGCCGGCTGACCACCTCTGGAGGCCACAACGTAGACATTGAAGTGGAAACCGACAGCAACAGCGTGAGAAGTGTCACAAGGCCCATCATCGCAGTCAGTGAGATCTAACCAACAGGAATGGTGCTGTACCTCAAAAGCACACCCTGAAATCCCTCATTGCACAACAGAAGGTGTGCAGCGGTTTGTTCCGACTGTCACTGTAAAATATTTCTGACGCCGCTCAGTAAATAACGTGTCTGTGTGTTTTTTCAAGAATTCCATGATGGACAGAGAGTGAAGTTGGACATCAAGCCTTCATTCCTCACTGAAGACGACGCCCCGAGGACTTGACTGAGTTTATATTCAGGTGGACGATCTTCACTGCTGGAGGGCGAAAAACAAATCAAAACGTGTGTTTAAAGGAGATAAATGAGAGCTGACAAATGGTTGGTGCATAGACAGAAGTACGCAGCCCTTTTGTTGAGCAGTGTCTATTTTTTAATGAGACGTTTTATGGTGTGCTTTGTGCAACAGAAAGACCCCTCACGAATGCCAAACGGGTCATAAACATTCACACCTTCTTTGACAAAAACAAAAGAGAGTTTCAGACATTTTCAGCGATAGAAAAACAACACAAAGAAAAGAGCAGTTTCACTTTCCTGTTGATATTCAGGATGCAAGCTATGGTTCCAGTTGTTACACCTCCATGACAGAAGGGGGCAGCATATCTATTTATTTTTTCTTGGCTTTCACAAGAGACGGAATTTATCATCATAAAGTATTTTTGGGGTAACCTAACTTAGAGTCTTAGAGACATGTGGGAGTCGTCTATGAAGATCTATGCTATCATTACAGAAGTGGAATTTTACGTAAGTGACCAGATGGATGTTTTCTGTGATCATTATAATGTTTGTCTGCTCGAGACGGATCTTCTGGAAATCCGTGTCTGCATTGAATATAAATAACTCCAGTGTTAACCTCATCTTCGAAAAAACGCTTCTACACCAAATGGAAAATGAAGATTTTGTGTCAGATATTCCTTTCATCCACACAAAACTATCTTTTGAAATCACACAGACAATTGAAAACAGAAGTGTCGCATCTTCCTCCAAGAGGTTCACAACAATGGAAGAAATACAGAGAAATGCTGATTCAGCGGTACACAAAAAAGACTCCCTTTTATCTGCATGTGAAATATTTAGTTTTTTCCTTTTCTTCCTTTTTATTTTTGTTAAAGCAGTACACACAGGCCTGGAACATTCCATTTTAATGATTTTATGTGGACGCCTGATAACTACCAGGGAAAAGATCAGCCAGAAAAGAGGTTTTGTTTGGACCTTTTGACTCTTTTTCTATTGGTCCGGTTTTCCATTTTCAAACCAGTTTTGATGTTACACGATGACTTAGATGACTGAGCTCTGTCATGACATAACGTGTTATACCCATTATTTTTTTTCTGGGCGAGAGACACCCTGAACAAGTAACCATCTAATATAAAATAACAGCAGGGTACACAAAGAAACACGACCACTTAACACTCAATACACAACTTAAGTATCTCTATCAAGGCTTTCTTTTGTTGGACTGTGGGAGGAAACCTGAGGACAGAAAAACTCCACGCGGAAAGACTGCAGGTTTCTTCAACCAGTTAGCGAACCTACAACCGTTATATTCCTTTAATATTAACTAATCATGAGAGAAGGCGCACGGTGGTTCCTTACAGTAGGAAGGTTGCCGGTTAGATCCCAGGTCGGGAGAGAACTTGTGACCTCTGTGTTCAGTGGTTTTACTCTGGTTTCCTCCCACAGTCCAAAAACATACAGAGTTCGATTGGGAACTTCGGAAAAATTGTCCATAGCTATGAGTGTGAATGTTTGTGTGTTGTTGTGTGCGAAAGCCTGGTGTCCTGTCCAGGGTGTCCCCACAATGGATGTGACCGCCATAATGGATAAAACGTTGGAAAATGAATTAATAATCATGACATCATGACAATTCATGATGTAAAAATTCTAACCGGGCAAATGGTATTCACTCAATTTTTCGTTTGAAAGAAATTAAACTTCATTTTTCTTACATTATCTGTATTTATGAATTCATGTGCCAAACAAAGCAAAATGAGTTGCTGGTTCAACATCTCTATTTAGCTTGTCCAAGTGTAAAGTTAGTTTGCAAAAAGCTGGTGTTTTTGTAAATGTGAGCAAAAAACACGCCCTGACTAAGTTTGTCTTTTTGAACTCTTTATTTATCGTACTGATGAACTCCATCACTGCCATCCAGTTCCTGGAAGGGACTTATTTAATAGTTATTGTTCTATTGTGTACGCGACAACAACTCTGCACATAGTAAAAAAAAATGACTTGGCTTTACTGTGTATTCAATGTGCCTGGACAAAACGTTGTGCGTTATCAAGTGCTGAAATCATTTGTGGTAACTGTGCTACACAAAAGATGAACCTCAAAATTTTAAAAGCTTTTTTTTTTCGGTGTTAAATGTGCAATATGCTCTGAATTGTGTGTTTTTGTTACAGAGGAAGCTGAAACCGTTACATTTACTTGCCAATATTGTGATTTAAAAGATTTAAAGAATGTCGCTCTTGCATGAAATGATTTCTTTTTGAAATGCAGCAGCTGTGAAATGTTCTTTCGTTGTGTTTATTTGTGCAATAAAAGTATAATTTCCTTGACACGACATGATGCAAGCGATTGAAATGACTGACAGGCGTCCCGTCTTTTGTGAATTGTGAATATGACTAAGTCGGGAATGACAGTCGGTGAACTAATAATTTTCTTTTTCCTATTTCTTTAACAGTGTTGTGTGAGATTCTGCTGTTTGGAGTGAGAGGCAGCGAAGGATTTGAATGATATTAGACCATAATTGGTTTAATGTCAAGTTGTTTCTTTCCAATTTAAATGTTTCATTCTTCATCAATCAGTCTGAATAAAACTGCCAAAATGAACACCCAAAATTAAGCTTTTTAATAATTGCAATTGACACTGACACTGGAAATATTGCAAAAATAAGAGTTGAAGAGTTCAACAGCAGAATCTTGTGGGTGTGTGTTTGCTCCGTTATAAGCTTAAGGTAAGCTGCTTAATCCTGACATTTTTTGGAGTCTGTAGAATCTAACCTGGGTGTGCACAACATTTTTTTCTGAACGTATTCGATGATTTAAAATGGGATCATCTTTTCCTGCCATGTCTAAACCTTTGTCAGTGTGATTATCTTTAAAGGAGCATTTTAATGATTAAGGAGATACTAATCTAATGACTGATTAGTAAAGAAATATGAGATGTGTTCGCACGAAACTCCGGCCCGTTCTAGTTCCAGAGGTGTCTACTGGCGAGCACTCTTATCCACCACTCAAACAACTAGAAAATTTACATTTCGATAAGAAAATGCAGTGTGAATGCTGAATGTGCTGAATCTGTAAACTAAAATGTTTAAAAGTTTTAGTATTTAAAGTAAAAATTAGTGGAAACCGTTGGAAAATGATGGCATAAAGATGAAAGACTTATGTGAAAATGTTGAAATATAGTGAAAAAGGTTGAGAAGAAGAAAAAAGAAGAAAAGAAAAAAAAAAAGGAGAATGTGTTGAAGAAGTAGAATTAATAGTAACATTAGTGGAAAAATTAGTAGTAGAAGTAGAAGAATTAGTAGTAAATGTAGAATAAGTAGTAGTGGAAGTAGTGGAAGTATAACTAGAAGTAGAAGTAGTAGTTAAAGTAGTAGAAGTACATTAGAATAAGTAGTAGTAAAAGTAGTAGTGGAAGTAGAACAATAATTAGAAATGGTAGTAGAAGTAGTAGTTGAAGTAGTAGAAGTAGAAGAAGAAGTATAATTAGTGGTAGAACTAGAAGAAGTAGTATATTTAGTAGTAGAAGTACAATAATTAGTAGTAAAACTAGTAGTAGAATTAGAATAAGTAGTAGATTTAGTTGTAGAAGTAGATTAAGTAGTAGTAGAAGTAGTAGTTGAAGTAGTAGAAATAGTAGAATAAGTAGTAGCAAAAGTAGTAGTGTAAGTAGAATAGTAAGTAGAATTAGTAGTAGAAGTAGTAGAAGTAGAATAAGTAGTAGATTTAGTGGTAGAAGTAGATTAAGTAGTAGTAAAAGTAGTAGTTGAAGTAGTATAAGTAGTAGTATAAGTAGTAGTGGAAGTAGAATAAGAAGTAGAATTAGTATTATAAGTAGTAGTTGAAGTAGAATAAGTAGTGTTGGAAGTAGAATAAGAAGTAGAAATAGTAGTAGAAGTAGTATTATAATTAGATGAATAAGTAGAAGAAGTGGGAGTAGAATAAGTAGTAGAAGTAGAAGTAAAAGAAAACAAAAAAGGAGAAAGAGGGATAAAAAAAGAAAAAAAAGCTAGAACATAGCCAGCTTTTTGGAAACGAGTCGATTTGATTCAAGTTTGAACGGTTCAAATTTTGGATACATTTTGTAGCAGGTGTTGTGTATTGCATTTAGTTTTTGTCCCTAATGAGCTACTGTATTTAAAGCCCTGTACGGTGTGTGGTGACGGCATTGAATGAATGAAGCTGCACTAAACAACAGTTCCGGTCTCCTGTCATTCCTGTGGCTGCTTGAAACTTCATATGTTGGAGCCTAAAGACACCACAAACTGGCGACGAGGTTACGAGTTAAAATATAATTGCTGAAAAGTGTGAAAATGATGTCACTGGTCGGAAACATAGGACCATATAGAGAAAATAACAAACAATCGAGTTCATATAGCGAAAGGTTCGAGTACTTTGCACCTGCAAACAGCATTAAAAAAAGCTGTTCTAGGGCCAACCTTTTTGAGTGTAATGGGAGCAAAAACTTTCAGCTTATTGATAGTTTGATACAACCAAGTAAACCGGGGGAAAACTCCGAAGAAATGACAGTGACAGTAATGAAGAATCTCTATGCACCTAAACCTCTGTTTCAGACGATGATACTGTGCACATTTTATCTGTCATGAACAGTGAAGTAGAGGATACTGGGTGACACCACTACTAGAGAACAAACCAGTTCATATGCAGGTGGACACAGGTAGACGTGTTTCTATGGTATCAGAAACAGTTTACAAAAAGAAGCTACGGCAGCTTCCTCTCCGTGAGACCAAGCTCAAGTTGAGATCAGATCACTGATGGAAGGAGGAGCCTGACCATGAATAGATCTGAAAGAAAGAACCAGAATTTTAAAGTTGATCCTGAAATAAAATGGCAGCCAGTGAAACGACTAGAAGACTATGGGCTGAAGGTGAGGAAAGATAAATGCAAGTTTTTCCAATCTTCTGTCGAGTACCTGGGTCATGTAATCGACAGCACAGGACTCCAAAAAGTCACCATTAAAAATGAAGGCTATCGTGGATGCTCCAGCGCCAGTTAATGTGAGTCAGTTAAGATCTTTACTTGTTTTGTTGACTTATTATGCTAAAATTGTCCCAAACCTTTGTAAGTAAGTAAGTTGAAGCCGCTCCATGAAAGGGCACCTAATGTTCTGATTTAAGTGTCTCTTAAATTGTTTTATGACCTCTATTATACTCATCAGCATGTTTCTTTTTCAACAAAACTCTCATTTAATAAATATATTTACATTAGAAAATACGCTTAAGCCCCACCCACTTAAAATGTGCTGTTTTTGCTCAGAAGAAATCTCGTCCAAGCGACCACGCCCACTCTGCTCTGATTGGTCACAAAAAAATCAGTTGCATTCAAGGACTCACATAAATTTTACACTCACACCTAAAACTCCCTTTTTGTACATGAAAAACAAATAATAAAAATAAGGTTTGCTGCTTAATGTACACATTACAAAAACACCTAAAGGCAGAAGTAACTCTCACCATGTTTACGTAAATATTTATTTTGTTTAACAATTAACATGTAGGTTCTTAACTGATTTAGGGCTTCTAGGGGAGGACTTTTCCACCAGAGTGATGTCAGAATGTTTCATTTAAACCATGATCTCGTTTGGCGAGATTTCAGACCGAGGAGAACTTTATTAAGTAATAACTTCAAAACGGAGCAACGTCATGATGAATGACCGAATGCATTTTGAAGAGGACGACTTCAACATTTGCCACATGTGATTAAGTCAGGAGAGTTGGGTTTTCACATTAAGTGCCCTTTAAATAAAACAATCAAGTGGGAGTGAACAGTAAAATGTGAATGGGGTAGGGACAGTCTGGTGGCCTGGGTTGGATACTGCTATTGAGGAGAAGGCAAGTGCTGTGTTTAAAATCGCATACTAGCGTACTCAAAGTTAGTATTTGTAGTGAGTAAGTGCGTCTCAATTCTTAGTATGCGAAAGAAAAGTGCGCCATGCACACTAAAGTGGCGTACTAAAACGCCCATAAAACTGAGTATTGTTCAATGGAGAGTAACCACCCTAAACGGCCGCCATCTTAATGACGTTGTAAACGGAAGTTACGTCATATATAAATGCATATATATTCATATACTTACAGGTGCATTTTCAGCAGCAGTAGGAGGATAAACACGTCTTCGGTGCTGATACCAGCTTAAATATCTTGCGAATATTTCGATTCTCGTTTTTTTTCTTAATTTCTTTTTCCAAACTTGCAAAAAGTACTGCCAGCAGGTGTCGGCGATCGCATTCCAACAGCTGGTTGCAACATCGTTAAATAGTAGTAGAAGAAGAAGCTGTCACCTCACCTTCTGACGGTCAGCAGTTGAGGAACCAGCCTCAGGTGGCTCCATTACATCCATGGATCTGGCCCGAAGAACCCGTGGCATCGAGTTCATATTGACTTTGCTGGACCACTTGAGAACCAGATGTTCTTGGTGGTAGTTGACGCTCATAACAAATGGCCCGAAATTGCGGCGATGAAGAGCACTTCCTCAGAGAGAACCGACGAAGTGTTGAGGACAATCTTCAGCCGTTTTGGCCACAACAACTGGTGAGCGATAACGAGCCTCGGCTGGTGTCAGTTAAGAGTTAATGGCAAAAAACGGTATCCAGCACATTTAGTCTGCTATTTATCACCCGGCTACAAACGTACTTGCTGAGAGATTTGTACAAACCTTGAAGCATGCACTCAAGGAGTCTGACAATAAAAAAAGTCTCTGAATCAACGTCTAAGTGCTTTTCTACTGTCGTATCAGATGGAAAGAAGAGCCGGAGCAAAGTTCCGAACATTTACATCTGGTGAGAAAGTGCTTGCCCGGAACACTGAGGTGTTAAGTGGAAACCAGCCACCGTGCTTGCAATCCGTTTCGTAGTCTGTTGAAACAAGCCACCATCTCATCTGGAAAAGACACATCTGTAGTTGTAGGTTTGTATATATATATATAGATATAGATATAGATATATAGATATATACATATATCTGTTTGATAAATATTTGGTAGATGGGGATCACAGCTAACAGAAGTCATGAAGGACTTTATATATTATTGTTTTATTTTCATAAGGGAGCTTTAAAAGGAATATGTTGTGTATTGCTTTTCCGTTTTTTGTCCCTAATGAGCTACCGTATTTAAAGCAAGTAAGTGGAAGTAGAATAAGAGGTAGAATTAGAAGTGGAAGTAGTAGTTGAAGTAGTACAAGTAGAATCAGTAGTAGAAGTAGTATAATAATAATATTAGAAGAAGTGGGAGTAGAATAAGTAGTAGAAGTAGAAGTAGAAGAAAACAAAAAAGGGGAGAAAAATAGGAAAGGAAGAAATAGAGAGAAAAGAAAGCTAGAACATAGCCCTCATTTCGGGAACGAGTCGATTTGATTAAAGTTTGAATGGTTGAAATCAGATACATTTTGTAGGAGGTGTTGTGTATTGCATTTCCGTTTTTTGTCCCTAATGAGCTACCGTATTTAAAGCCCTGTATAGTATGTGGTGACGGCGTTGAATGAATGAAGCTGCACTAAACAACAGTTCCGGTCTCCTGTCATTCCTGTGGCTGCTTGAAACTTTAATCATATTTTGGAGCCTAAAGACACCACAGGAGGAGAATCTGTACAAAGTTTAGGTCAAAAGGGCAAAAGTTGATTTCAATGCCTTCAGCATTCACACAATAACTTTAAATGACTGCATCTTGCACTTCAACATTTGAAACGTGTGAGTAATTTAGGAAATTTGTGTTTTCAAGTTTTTATCAGAACGGTGGTCACAGGAAAATAGATTTAGATGACCTTTAGAGAACATGCACAGCACATGTCGCCACTTCTTTTTCTCATTCACCTTCCATTCCACACCCGGACAAGTCTCAGAATGACTTCCGCGGCTTAGAAATAATTGCACAGGTCAACCTAATGAGGAGTATTACCATAGCAGTCTCTGGATTCATTCAACTTGAATGTGTGACCCTCAACGTTGGAGGACTAACGTCTCTGGAGGATCCATTTATCACTTAAGAGTTTCCTACTTCAAGTGGAAGTTGAAATTTCCATATTTTTCCTGGCGATGCTACTTCCTTTCAGCGTCTGAGCGAGGGGGTCAGATCGAGCCGTGCTGCTTGACCTTGTGGAAGTGGTCAAGTGGAAAATGTATTGATCTTTTCCAGTGAATAACTCTCCTGAACCTTTTTAAAGAGCTTTCTAAGTTCCGTCCCCGTAATTACACCTGCTATTTTTGAAAAAACTTATTTTGAGAGCAATAAAATATGAACTCTTGTCAATCATATACCCTCATGGATATCAACTCATTAGAAGTAAATGTGAGAGAGAAACAGGAACTGAATGGAAAGAACAACAACAAGCCGTGAGGTTAAATCCTTTTTAAATCTGTTGTTTTTCCTTTTTATTTTGTCCATGTGAATCAGCTTTTTTTTGTTGATAGTTGTGTGAATGCTGGTAAGCACTGGATTTCAGGTACATTAATCTACTCACACCTAGAAACTTCATTTAACTTTAAAAACACTCTTGTCTACTTACTACTACTAATACTACAACTACTTCTAATTTTACTACGAATACTACTTTTACTACTAATACTTTTACTTATTTCACCTTTCTACTACTACTGCTTTTAATACTAATTATACTACTACTTTTATTTTTCTACTACTTCCACATTTACTACTAATTTAAATTATTCTACTTTTACTACTATTCTACTACTACTTTTAATTTTCTACTACTTCCACATTTACTACTAATTTCAATTCTTCAACTTTTACTACTATTGTACTACTACTTTTATTTTTCTACTACTTGTACTTTTACTACTAATTTCACTACTACTTCTACATTACTACTAATTCCATATCTTTTACTTGTACTTCTAATTCCACTACTACTTCCACGTTTACTAGATTCAATTCTATTATGGGATGTTTACAGATTCAGCAGATTCAACAATTTAAATGCCGAATGAAATGCGTTTGATAAGTTGCCTGGGTGTTAAAAAGACTTGTTAAGTATTTAGTCTAGTAAAAGAGTCTCGTAAATGTAAATCACACCTAAAAACCGTACCATGAGATGCAAATTGATCACTGGAGAGTCCATTTATGGATTAAATGATCTTATTTATGAATATGCTTAAAATACACATCTTTATGAGGTGACTCAACCAGGAATAGACAATATTTCAAACTATAATTGTATGTATTATGGTACCTCATTTACCCTGAGGGCAATGTTGTTGTATTTGTGACCAGATTAGAAAGACAGTTTCTCCTCAGGCCTTTCACGCTGAATAGCTTGTTTCTGACCTGCACTACATTCCTTTCAGGGATTGACAAGGTGCTTAATCTTGTCACATCTACCTCCAGGGTTCAATCCTGCTGCTGACATTCAGAGCGCTGGAGGAGGCGTTTGCCTTGTGTTCGAGAGGTTTCTGGTTCCGGAATGAAACCATGGTACTGAAATCCAAAAATGATGCTGGGGAAATTCACAAATGTACAATAGCGCCTGTCAGAGTGAGCCTCCTGAAGATAGCTGGTGTATAAATCTACAACAAGACCTCTGGACTCACTTTTGAACACTGACATTGATTTTTTAAGATGTATAAAATCCTTGACTTTTGAGACATTACAAAGATAAAATATTGAAAAAAAAAAAACGGTAGTCGTCCTTGGACTCTTCGCTGAATGCCTGTAGCTATAATTATACAAATATGAAAACTTTTCCGATGGAAGAAAATTATCTTTACACTGGCCGTGATGCAGTAGAAAACTGTTATTTTCTGATTGCTACATGTTTTATCGTTCCGTTTGTTTGTGACATCCTCAGTGGAAACTCAAGGCATTTTTTTCAAGCTCATCAATTAAGTTCAGCGCCGAACAAATGAGGTAAGAAGTGAAACAAAAGAGAATAAACTCTGTTCATTAACTATTTTCATCCCTCTAAAATCACCAGAAATATAAGAAAATATATTTATTCCTTTATTCTTTCCACATTGAAAAGAATAAAAAGAATAATTATACATACACATTTGATTGAACATACAGTATATCTTACATACAGTTTTAAAATAATACCAAAAAGTAATCAAATAAAAGGATAACAGAAAGAACAGGGGTTGAAGTCAGATTTACAGAAGTGGAAACAAAACCTAGTCAACCTCATATTTTGTATTTATTCAACAGCTTATGGAGCACAACATTTATTTTTTTAGCAATTTCTTTAAAAACGACATATAATCTCGTGATTAATCTCATAATTTAACAGGAGTACGATTGAACCACGATCTATTGAGCTTTTAAGATACAATTAACGGGAATTCTCTTTTAAAAACCTTTCTTTTGGAGCAGATGTATGAACAGGTGTTATTTGAAAATGTATTATTGATCCCCCCAAAAGAAGAAAAACACATGTTCTTTCAACTTAAACTAATGTTGAACCTTTATTCACTTGTTTTTTAAGTGTTGTTGAGCTGTTATACTGGTTGTATTGCCTTTTCTACTCTGGTGGGTAAATGTCAAAATGAATAAAAAACATGTAATGATCCCCCCTGCGATTTAAAGTATGAACGAACGACCACCAACTGTGGAAGTACTTGTGAAGGTTGTTGTGTGGAAACAGAGATAGATAGGATAAAAGTCAAATTGTACTTGTGTTACTCAAGCGGTACAAAAGCTTTTGTGACTCATTCCAGATCAATAGTTCCTCTAGAAAAGAAGTTTTGGCAACAACTATAAAAAATAAGTTTGTATCTCAATGGGATTATTTTCAAAGGGGATTAAAACTTTGTTGCGGGAAGTTTCACTTGCTTTGGCAAAAAATGTCATTGCTGTAAGATTTCACAAAATGTGTGTTGGTTTGTACTCGTCTGCATATTCACTCATAAGTGTCTTATTCAGACCAAACATGCCTGTAAATAATATTCTTGTTGTTTTTTTCTGTTTCTGTTTGCTGTTTTACTTTTCTGAAATTCCCTTGTTGCTTTTTCTTGGTGATTGAGGTGAAATGATATTGTTATCACTATTTCTTTATCCAAGCCTGTTGAAATCCGCTGCTCATGTATTATTGAAAGTGTAATTTCACTCACGGCCTCTGGGAAATAAGAAGCTTTGTGAGCGACAAGCTGTATCTTCCACACAGGTTTTAAATCAGATCAAATCATTAAAAAGAAAACCAACTGAAGGTGATTTGAAGGAGTAGCTTCAATTGAATGTATTTGGCCGCATGGTTGGGTTAATCCGGTTCCCCTGAAGGGACTTTGGATGTAGATGAGATGATCAGAGGCAGGATGACTTTGGCAGAGAGAGAAAGAGAGAGAGAAAAATGAGGGAGTGAGGATATGGTACAAAACGGAAAACGTGTATCAAAGGTAATGAGCAGCATTCCAATGGTGTATTAGGCAAATGTTTCTTTGAAAGTGGAATCAAAAACAATCGCCCTTGGGTAACCTGAATTTAACATAGGTTCTACGAATGCAACACGCTCTAACTGGGAGTTTTTCATGCTTTTATTTTGTATTTCCTTCTGTGTGACCAAACTTCAATCGATTAGCTGCACATTTTGTCTCATTTGTTTTTTTCATTCTTGATGAACAGAATATTTCTAGTACCTTCGATGAGTTTGATTTCCACTCGTTTTCACCGTGTTTTTTTACCACTATTTTTCTCGTTTCATGTTTCTTCCTGGCTTTCAATTTGTGTGTGCGTGTGTTAAAACCATGTGAAATCAATCTCTGCGTTTCTTGACACGATCATGAAAGAGTCGTGTTGAAATTGTCTAGTCATTGTTGCATTGATTCATGTTTGTAAGTCTCATATTGCATTTTCAAGTTTTCCATTGCACCATAGCAGGGGCAGCGGTTACTTTTTTAGTGGATATATCCTTTTTGGTATGGAATGGTTTGTTGAAAATCGTTCAAAATAGGTTAATATTGTTTACACATCCATTGTTTTATTAAAATATTATCAACATAAATCAACAAATGAAGTAAAATAATGTGGAATAAACAACATTTAAGGACAGCTGTATAAGAGAAATATTGGTTAGTGTGTAAAAAGTCACCAAACCAAAAATAGTGTTTAGTTTAATAAATATTTAGTGCAACTAATGTGTTCATTTAAGTGAATCTTAAATAGATCTTGGACCTCTATTGTATCATCAGTATGTGTTTGTACAAAACTCTCTTTTCATTGATATATTTACATTAGAAAATGTACTTAAAGCCCTGCCCACTGAAAATACAACTTTTTCTTGAGATGAAATCTCATTTACCATAACCACACCCACTCTGCTATAATTTAGTCAAGCATTGAGGTTTGTCACCGTGCGTCATCAAGCCAGGAAGTCTCCACCTTCCAGAGACTCGTTGTATAAACAAAGCGGGCCCGATTACAGCTGCTGGACTCCGCACTCATAACCTGTCGTTCGACAAAATTCAAGACGTGGGAGAACTTTAAAAAGCAATAACTTCTAAACACGGTCATGATGAGAGATGTACTGGAAGTTGATGTTCCATTATAACACGTGCAACACATGTCTGCCCTCATTACGCACAGAGACATCGCTGAGAATAACTTCAGCTACTAAGACATAATCAAACAAGCTGAACCCATCGAGGTCGACTGTAAATAGTTTCTAAAGCTTGAACGTATGACCCTCAACATAAGAAGACGAATCGCACTCCCTTTGAAAAATGTTAAAGAAAATGAAATCCTTATTTATTATGCTTTACTTGAAATAGTTTTTATTCAGATAATACATTCACTAATATATAAAAGATCGAAATAACCATTTGAAATCACAAATCCTTCATAGATGTTTAATTATAACAGCAGAAACTAGAAACGGGAACATTTTAAAAAACTGAATGGATACAAATATATCATCCCCAGGCTTCCCACGGGCTGGTGTCAGGACAGGTTAAGCCTCCTCTGGGTTTTGATAAATGTAGAACGTGCCGTCTTCCTGCTCCTGCAAATGTTCTACAAATACTCTTAAAACTCCTGAGGTCATTTCACATGACATTCCTAGTTGAAATCATTTGGGAATGAGATTAAATAAAATTATATTAAAATGTACAGAAAATATATTTTAAAAAAATAACAAATAGAAAAATAGATACATTTTAATAAATAATTTAAATAAAATAAACAATGATAAATATATCTTCAGAGGGGCTGCTTTACGGAACGAGATTCAAAATTTCGTTAAGTCGGCTTCAGGGTCCGACTGTCTAATGATCCCTGTCTTGAATTTAATTTCTCCACACGCGCTTCAGGTATCATCCCATCACTGTGAGGACTTAATGAAGTGAGCTGCGTTGCTAAGATAGGTTTCATCTTTCCACAAGTTTATTTGATTCAAGAATCTATTGTTGCGCTTCCCGGTCGTATTATTAACGCCCTGGGCCCCCCGGGGTATTGATTTACATTAAAATACGATCAATAAATTCAGCTTCTTTGGATGAAAAACACACGGTAATAAGTTGTTTTGCATGACAAAGGATGTATTTACAATAAATCCGGAGGAGACATGGCAGCGGCTCAAAATGTAGTCGAACTAAATGCTGAAGAAAAAGCTGAACAAACAAACAAACATCAATACAGACATGTTGTTATTCTCTGCAGCAGAAGTTTTGTCAGGAAAGAAAAAACACTGCGACAATACTGCAGCTGTGGATATGAAACCAGTGAGTTTCATAACAACTCTTATTGGTTCATTATACTTCTGGAAGTGGAAGCTTAGTTGCCACCATTATGGACATTTGGAAAAAGTCTAATCATCATGTCCTTTGTCTGCTCATTATCTTGTCGCCAAACCTCATAAATAATGATGAATAACATTTTTAAAAGAGCAGTTTCTCTTTTTTGTTTGAAGCAGAGAAGTGATACTGGAGAGTGATGGGGGTGATTGAGCTCCTCCCTCTGCTGTTCATTATGTTGCCTTGTGCGAGACACTTCGAAAAGATCATTTGAATCAAATTAACCTTTTGACTTTTATGCTTAAGTATCGAAGAAGGCTCTAGAGGAGCCCGAGCACCAGTGGCAGTTTGTGAAAAATAATCTGGGTCAAGCTCTTTTCCAGTACATTTTCCTGCCCATCCTATATATTACATGTAGAAACACTTTAATCTTATCGCTTTAAGCAAATCATGGATAATAATGTTTATTATGCACCAAATGAAAACATATTTTAATTATACTATAACTTAAATCATACAGAATAAACTAAATTATTAAAAAACTTAAGGAAAAATATTAAAAAACTGTCATTAGACAGCACCAGAACATCAGAGATACTAGATACTAGAAAAAATGATTATACAAAAATAGTTTGAAAAATAATAACTCAAGTAAAAACTCCAGAGCAGGAATCAAACGTGATGTCGCCGACGAGCTCTTCCAAAAGCGACCCCTCGATAAACCGGATATGACGAATGTCGACACAAACCAAGATTGTATTTGAATCAATGAAAATACATGTGTATCACTGTGAAGACTTCTCCAAACTACAAAATGATCAATGATGATGATTAATTTATTACAAAAAATAATAAATAGAATATGAAAAAAAATATACATTCAAATAACAGCCAAATCAGTGGGAGCGCCCTCTATGGGCCAGCCGCCGCTGGAGAGCACCTCGGAGAGCATCTCTCTCCCCAAACACATTAGGGTGTCATTCATGAAAAGAAAGAAAATCTACATGCAGATTTGCAAATAAAGGTCTGTGCTACTAAAGATCTAGCCCATAAACAGACAATGATCACCGTATATGGAGGTGTAGATGTACAGCAAACAGGGCACAGAGTGGGAGACAAACAGATTTTTCTGAAGCGGAGATTAAAGTAATTGTGGGTGAAATAGAATTATGTTATCTATTATATTCTTCTGCTAGTACTAGACTTAAGAATATATAAATATTTTTCTTCTGAGAGAGTTGTGAGAGGGACAGGCAAAGAGCAAGTCTGGAGGTTAAAGATGCATCATCCTAACATGTGTATCCTGACAGATAAAATATATATATACGCCAAGATGTTTATCAGTGAGCTAACTACGGGCATGTAGCGGACGAAGACTCGCCGGTTCTGGAGTTGTGCGTCCTTGGGTAAGATAGTGTTCGAGGCGCACCAATATGACATCAGATGTGTTAAATACTGTCACAAGTCTATTGTTTTGCTGGATTTTATAAACCTTAGTGGACTAGTTATTGTTGGTTGGTGTGTTTTAACCCTTGACGATAAACGCATATATCCAATAAACATGGCTCGATGTTGTTTTAAGGCAACGTTCTCATTCAGGAAATACCAACCAGTGTCTGAAAAGCAAATGTTATTCCGTGACTCAGCTAAATGGGGGTGCCGCTGACTTAATTGAGTGAAAATGATCAGAATGTACAAATGATACAATATTTAATAAATTAAAAAATGACCTGCAATGAGTATATGGTGTTTTTCGATTGCCAACAGCAAATAAATACACAGGATCAATTGTGAACGGTTGGATGGTTGAAATATATCGTCAAGGTGTGAACATAGATCTAGAACTCTATAGCAAAAATAATGGATTACTTACATTCAAGGAAAATCTGCCAAAGGTAGAAAGCGTTCAACTCTGATGTGAGTAATCCTGTTTAAAATACATATAAGGACTTCAACCCCTGTTCTTTCAAGAGGCCTCCAGATATTCAGTGATTTAGTACGTACATTAAAATCAACTTTAAAAATACATAGATGTTCTACATAACATGTAATATTTGAACTCCATTCATATCCCAATTCTGTTTGACAAATGAACTACCTTGTCTTAGTAATATGTCCAACGTCTTCCTCGAGTTAGAGGTGAGAAGTTTTGTACTTCTAGTATTTAAGTTGTTGTTTACACATGTTTCTTTCCACAAACAAACCCACTTGCATGTACAAATGGTAAAGGAATGTATACTTTAGTGTTGGAGATGAAGCGCTCAAAAGGAATTTCTTACACAAGCGCCCACCATTTGTGACAAGAACACTGATCTCCAAAGAAAGGATGGGGTGGTCTTAAAAAAAGAGCGATGCTGACCTCGGCATCTATTTCATGTCTCAATGAGTCTGGACTGGACCCCTTTTAACTGTAAGTTTTTGGCTTTATGTTAAACGTTATGATAAGCTGACAGTTGTATACTGCTTTTCTTCCTTTTGATTGATGTGCATTGAGCCTGGGAAGGGATCGTCCTGAAGGTCTCTTGGCAAAGTTCGTCCCATTTAAATAGTTTTATTGGGACATATAACAAATACATGTAATATTGAGTTGGTACTTAAAAGATATCATTGTCTTGCAGGTAATAGTAATGTGTAGTTTCAATGTTATTTTAGTCAATTTATGCATATCTAGGGTAGGTTGGTTACGACAACACAACAAACATTAAAACAACAGTGTTTGCCATGACAAGCACATGACAAAGAAATTGCCCAACAATGAAGGTGTGCAGTTGGCATGAGTGTGTTTAAATCCGACAAAATGTATGAAAACATATGTTTGGTTTGAAGGCCATCTCTACTCAACGCTCTCGAGCAGGGGTGGGAGATTTCAACCTAAAAGGGCCGGCGTGGTGAAGGTTTTTGTTCCAACCGGAACAAAAAACCTGAACCCGCTACAACCCTTTGTGGAACAACCCTGTGCTCACCCTTGCTCTATAGTTGCAGAACACCGCTTTGGAAATCATCATCCTGGGAGTTATTTATAAATATCATCCTTGAAGATTTGTCACAAGTGTACAATTAATTTTCCAATTAAACAATGAATTAGTAGAATACACCTGCATTCATGAGATAATAATGCAGTTTATATTCTGCTTTTGCAGGATCTTTGTATTTAAAGTATAAAAATAAGCTGTAAAAAAATGTTTGTATTGCTTGCAGTTTTTAGATAAATCAATGACACTTTCCACAACTGATTTAATATCTAAAAATATGGTGATTATTAATTTGCAGAGAGCTAATTAAAACGTGGAGAAATTATATTCAACATGAAAATGTTTGCCAACATGCTCATCCTAAAATTGTGTGTTTTGATTTGAAAGCAAGTAATTGATTATTAATGGCATATATGATAATTCAAATTATTTCCCTATTTATATTCTTCCTGTTTATTTAAGCCAGCATTTATTTTTATTTATATCTATTTTCCTCAGTAATGCGTCAATGAGGTAAGAATTAATTATTAGGTCTTATAAAGTGTTTTTTAGAATGTAAAGTGTTAATAGAACACACAGGAATTTCAATTTGCAGGAAGTTGTTTAAAGTGTTTAAGATTCTTCTGTGGGGAAGAGGAGCACGATGGTGACATTTAAACTGTAATTGTATAACTCGATTTAAATATTCTAGGCAAACATCAATCATGTGAATGTAAGAAGGATTTGTCGCAGCACAAGCTGTAGTCCGGGCTCTTGTCATCGCACATCTGGACTCCTGCCTCCTCGCTCTGTGTGATCTTCCAACATCTGCACAGCAGAAGCTCCTCCAATCCTCCGATGCAGCCTTTCTTCTCATGTTTTCTGACTTGATCTTGAATGAAAGTCTGCATCTCTTGCAAAGCGTACGTGACTGGGCTGGTGCTTCTTGGATTTGTAGACTGAACTTAATGGTTGATGCACTATAGGTTATAAAAGAGTCTGTTGACCTCATATATTTGCTTCAGCTTCGCTCTTTTTAACATAATGTTGAATGTTTTTTTTCTGAGAAATGCATCTACATTTGTGTGTGTGTGTGTGTGTGTGTGTGTGTGCGCATGTGTGGAACCAAGGAAAGATGAAAGACTGAGTCCACTAGTTAACCAATTGTTATTTAAACATGGTCAAATCTTGCGCTTAATTGAATGTTGTAAACCTGCAGAAACACACCTCTTAGGGATTCTTTTCAACCCAGATGGCAGTCATAACAAAGTTGAGAGGATGTTATGAGATGATTATTTTCATCGACAACGGGGATGCAGCAGACACACGTTTCCTGAAAGCAGAACGCAACATTAAAAGCATAGAAATGACCTTTCGGATATCACCTGCTGCCGAGAGCATCGCTCGTATTATTGTAGACTTCTCTCAGAAAATATGCCTGACCTTAAGTGTGTCTTAAATATATGTTGGACTCTATTGTATCACCAAAATGTGTCTGTTGGTACAAAACTCTCTTTTAATTAAGATATTTACATTAGAAAACATGCTTAAGCCCCGCCCACTAAAAAACATCATCAAGATTTGTCACTGCGCATCATCATTCCAGGAAGTCTCTACCTTCAAGGGACTCATTGTATAAACAAAGCGGGGCATGTTTACAGCAGGCTGGAGGAGGAGTGAAGACCATGATCCCATTATAATAGACCCTGCTCTCATAACCTCTTGTTCGCTGAGATTTCAGACGGGGGAGAACTTTATAAATTTACAACTTAAAAAACAAGGTCATGATGAGAGACTTGCTGCATCTTGGAGAAGAAGACAGGTACAAATACACCTACCAAGTCTTACAACAACAATTAGTCCTTGGTTTTAGAAGATACTTGGTTTTGACCATGTGAACTCACGTGACTTTCATTCACAGCCTCTTGTCTGTTTCTGTGACATCTTGTACCTTGAAAGAACTGCTAGTCTGTATACACTCCATTTCATTTTATCTTAGGCTATTGAAACCTCCATATGTTTTCTCTTTTCTTCACCCACTCTTCCTTGACATTTCAACCTTTTTTTTCTTAACAGTTTTCTTATCCAACTGCTTCAAGCCATTTCCCCCACTGGATCTCACACCTGCACAACCCTCAACAGTTTCCAAAACAAATAGAGGAGAAGTTTGCATTGTGTAGTTAAATCCGACACTGAACATTTTGAAGGTTTTTTTTGTCCACTCAGGCACATGTATTATTCACAAGTCTACTTTTGAAAAACGGTATTAACATAAAGTTTTCCCTCGTCTATGCTGTCTCTAGTCTCCTCTCGATATAGACCTCGAAAAATATTCTCCAGGTGCAGTTTTGACAACAATTTAATGAGCCCTTCAGTGGGAGAATTGCACATTTGAGAAGCATCTGCTAACGTCACATTACATCCGGACATCTGAGGCATGAAGATCCGTGGCATATTTCCCATCAAGCCATTTGGATGTCAACCCAGATGAACGTCTCTTACCTAGGCTCCTAAAAAAAATCCTCTCTCAGAGTGGTGGCTTCAACATATTTGACTACTTAAGATGAAGCTGGCACAGGTGACATGATTCAAACTTTGATTTACTTAATATAAATGATACTGCAATAGATCAACCATTTTTCTTATTCTTTTTCTCAAAAACTGCATGAAGTCAGCTGAAGATCGAATTAAATTCATTCATTCATTCATTCATTGTCAACCGCTTTATCCCTTACCGGGAGTCGTGGGGGGACTGGAGCCTATCCCAGTATCATAGGGTGAGAGGCAGGGGACACCCTGGACAGGACGCCAGTTTATCGCAGGGCCGACAAAGATAGACATCAATTCACACACTCATAGCTATGGACAATTTCCCAAAGATCTCAATCAACCTCTGTATGTTTTTGGACTGTGGGAGGAAACCGGAGTGCCCAGAGTAAACCCACACAACATGGGGAAGAACATACAAACTCCACAGAGAAAGATCAGTCACAAGTTGGCTGGGCCTGGAAGCGAACCCGCAACCTTCTTGCTGTGAGGTAAATGAATTCAATGAAGGCTAATTTCAATGGAAAACAACACTTCCTTCATCACAGTGAGCAACCTACATCAAAATGCACCTCACATTCTATTTTCCCTCTATGTTGACGTGACTTTCTCAGTAAGGTAGCAACACGGCACATGTCGAGCCTCCTAATTCAGGCAGGTAGGTTTATAACCGACACAAAACATAGTTAAATGCCACCGTTGAGTGGAAAGATGTTTCCCTCATGAACTTTGAAAGGCACTTTGGCAAATGTGTTTTGAATTAGTTACCTATATTCAGTGAACTGTTGAGTTATTTTTCAAGGCTGCGTTTTATCTATGGTGACATTGTTGTCGTGACAGTGAGTGGGGCTTGAAAGCGTGGTCTTCCTCGGGGAAACAACCCACACACAGACCTTGAGAAGAAGACCAGCCCGTCACCGAGTATTGAAAACCATGTCACATGCGTCCATCCTTTAGGGAAGGTAAATAATTGCCTAGCACCTGCATCAGTCACATTTTTTTTGCAATGTCTATATTTCACTTGCACAGAACCCCTGCAAATACTGACTTCACAATTCCTGCGGTCGAATAATTCCTTTGCACATATCTTCTATAGATGAGACCTCAAACATATTTAAATCAAGCTTTCCCTGTTTGCCCACTTCTGACAAAATCTGTCACAGAACTGTTGTATTTCCAGACCCTGAGTTTGAGAAAACCTACACACAGATGGACAGGCGAGTATCGAATCATGTCACCCACTCACACGTCATATTTTCATGGGTCCAAATGTACCTGTCGGGTCCTTCTGACTTGTCAAACTTTTCTCTTGTCAACCTGCACCTGCACAAACCAAGGTGGTGATACTGTGATATTGCATTCTCTCTCGCAGTCTCTTCCTTTTCTTGTGGAACCTTTTGTCCTTCACACAAATAAGGTCAGATTTAGACAAGAACCAAACCATTTTCAAACTTGCAGCCTGTGGGCCATTTGCTGCCGGTGAAATGATGATCTGCTGCCCTCTAATTTATTTCTATAATTTTTTTATGATTGCAGTCAGAGCAAGGTAAATCCTTTCTTTCCATTTCCTGTTTGACGTCAGATCATCAAATCAAAATTAAAGTTCCACTAATTTTCTACTCACCATCGTGTCGACTAATGGTTGGGATTATTATCAGAGTGATTTTTTCCTTTTTAGAGTTATAGGTGAAAATACACGTACATTTTAAAAGGGTGACTGGTGCTTAAAATCACTGTCCAAAAAGTCTTGAGGAAAGACGTCAGGCAGCAGCTTAGAGATTTACAACTTTCGCTACAAAAAAACTTAAAATGTAGACTTATTTAACTTTAACTTTTCTTAAAATGGATGTACATTTATGCCTATAACTATAAAAAGGAGCAGTTAATCTGAAAATGATTCCAACCCTTAGTCGACATGAGAATAAGTAGAAAATGAGGTAAGTTTGAATTTTGGGTGAACTAACCCTTTAAGATGGAAGAGATTTCTAGAATAAAAATGTAATATTTAATGCAAATGGCCCCGATTCAGAGTACAAATTCATAAAACCACCCAATATACATCTAATTTGTCAAAGACATTCAGAATTAAACTGCTGAAAGACCCCCGAGCCTGTGGCTCAGTCTTGACTCTTGGCTCTAGTCCAGTGGTTCTTAACCTGGGGTCGATCGAACCCTAGGGGTTCGGTGAGTCGGTCACAGGGGTTCGGCAGAGCCTCCGCCGTGGAGGTTCAGACACACCCGAATTATCGTGTATATTCGTGATGACAGACCCTGCTTGGCCATTACTGGCTACCGATGATCATGTTACACTGCTTGGCCAACCAGTGCTGAGGGGAATTTAGTGCGACTGTCGTGGTAGTACGTTGTGTAAAATATTAACCCTTTGTTAATATTTGTTAATATTTTAATCCATACTAACTATGTTGGGCAAAAGAAGAAAGTGGTCGGACAAATATGTACAACATGGATATACATGGAGTGAGCGTCCTGTCTGCATGATTTGCAACGCCAAGTTGAGCAACTCTACTCTCGCACCGGCAAAACTAAAGGAACGCTACTTGAAGCTGCATGGAGACGGGGAATACAAGAAATTCTATTTTATTTTTCATTAAAGAGGGGTTCGGTGAATGCGCATATGGAACTGGTGGGGTTCGGTACCCCCAACAAGGTTAAGAACCACTGCTCTAGTCAGTTTAGTTTGACACCAGTTTCTACTTTAATAAGGATAACTTAAAAATAGTCCATTACAAACCTACTACTGTTTGCATGTGTTTTATATCAGTCTTGGCTATACTAGGCTGTTTTTTTGGTGTACACACCCAATTTTAGCACAAAAATATGATCCAATTAGGTCCAAAAGGTTTAGAGATACCTTTCCAGTGAGGCAAGTCAACAGTTAAAAAAAACAACAGTAGCAAGTGCTTCAGTCAAAGCAAGCCAGAGCTTGGGACCAAAGACCACATGCAGACAATCTCAATAGGAGCAGGAAGCAGCAACAATATCACCAGGCAATCAGTAACAAACAGGCAAATGTGATTCATCGGTTCAATCTTGGTCCAGAATTGCCAGGTCACTGACGAATCCGGGTAATCATGGGGAAGTCAGGCCGGAGACCCCTGGAATGTCTTACACGGCAAAAAAAAAATTGCAAAGGTGCGAGTCTGGAGGTGGTGAATATATGCTGGGCTGATCACATGTGAGGAGACGCATCCATGTGTCCTGGTTGATGTGGAGATGAGTACAGTAAACTGGCGAGGTGGGCGTGAGCAGAGGCAGCAACAATGGAAAAATAATGAGAACTGGATAGCTGTGATAACTGTGACAGTGTTCAACGGATTGATGGAATGCAAAAGAGGGTTTGATGATTGCCTTTGCGAAGCAGATGCAACTCGTCCAGTTTTGTTGTGTATTTCTCTGAACCAGTAGTTTCCTGTTTGAGGGATTGAAGCTTCTACGTTGTGTGTGTACTGCTACCTTGTGTTGTAACAAAATCATATTTCACAGCTCATCAATTCAAACAGGAGGAGGTCATTGACTTTACCTACTGTTACCTAATTGCTATAGAAAGGGCGTTTCAATAGCTCGAATGCTTTGACAGTTACAGGGAGAACATGTCAGAAAAATGTGGACAATGATACGACGGTACCTAAAAATAAACCTAAGAAGCAAGAGAGGCGGCACAGGAGGTGTCGTCTTTGTCAGAGTGACACAGACTTTTGTTTGAATTATGTCAAACACCTTTAACCTTAGAATTCTATAATACTCTATTGGAAAAAGTAACATTTGCGGCTGATATAGTAAAGGTTAATTAATTCTAGGAGAGAGAAATGCATTTTACCTTCATCGATCATACAATATTTGTTTACTTTATCTGATCCGCATGTACACACCAGGTGTTTAGACCTTTTCTCAAACGAAGAAAATCAATATAAGATGAAACAGTCCAGAAGCACATCACAACACTTACCCAAGGATTAAAGCTCTACCATTAGGAAGAGCGCTTTTGTTTTGAAGGAGGAGGACTTACAATGGATGCAATCAAGCAGAGCCAATCTACAGCAACAGACGGAATAAAGACTTCTTGGGAGAAATAAGCAAAGAATATGTACAGCAGGGTTTTTATGTATTTTTCATTTATTTGAAAGAGTAATACTAATGAACTCAAATGCAAAACTTTAAATCAGTGATTCCACATTTAATGATCATTTGTTGTTTGTCAAGTTGTATAGTATTTATATACTACTACTATTGCTTTCTTCTTAACCCATTTTGCTATTATTTTTGTCTATCGACCTCTACGTCGCACTGCATTCAAAGTTCCAACCCAGTCTATCTTTGATCCTGGACTCTTATGCAACCATCCCTGACTTTAGTCTAATTTAAGAACAGATATTGTTTAGGTTTTAACCAACGCTTTGTATCAAACAGTATGTTTCAAACAATGCCAGCACTTAAACAAATTATTTAAAATAAGTTTTAATATTGTAGACTATTCCATGATTCTGAAATATATTAGTGATGGTCTGATGAAGCTTCATGAAGCAGTGTCATTATTTTCAGAGTCCACTAGATGGCAGACTGCACCATTTGTTTTGAACAACTGTTCTAATGAAACATCATATCATTTTTAAACGGATGGCGCCACCTACTGACATCTAAACAACATGGTACTGCTTCATGAAGCTTGATCAACCCATCACTGAAATATATATAATAAGAACCCGCGATTAACTGGACCCAAATTCTACCCAAATATTTTTGACATAACACAAACAATAGGTTTGATCTGGATTTAAACTAGAATTGGATTTCATAATTAAAAACTCTCGGTTGGTAGAATAAAGGGATGAAAAGGGATGTTATCATTAAAGTGACCAGCACAATCTGACACCACATACTGGAACCAGGAAGCTTAAGACGAGGCTACAAGGGAGTGTAGATTGATTCAAGCCATGTTTCATTTAACTGTCAACAAAGAACCAGAAATCATGTCATTTTAATATTTTTTCACGCTGCCTGTATTTTCAATGACGAAGAAGATGAAACTTCCATTTTTTTCCATGATTAGAAAAAAAACCAAAGCAAAGGAATTGCTTGTTCAAAACAGACGGAGGGTTGGAGAAAAAGGGAGAAAGAGGAGAAAGTGAGTGGAGAGTACAGAGTAGAGACCACAGAGGGTTATGGAGAGAAATCTGGATCCATTGACATCGCTGTGGAGGAGTCTTCAGGGGATTGAGAAGAAAAGTGTGGGTTTAAACTACACGGGTGATGGGACATAATGCAGGAAAGAAGGACAGAGAGAGAGAGAGAGAGAGAGAGAGAGAGAGAGAGAGAACTCTTAAACACAGAGAGGGTGTCTGCCCTTCAGACTGAAGTTGGTTCCACAGTAGAGAGGCTTGAAAACTGAAGGCCCTGGCTCCAAATCTACATTTAGAGATTTGAGGTATGACTAATAGATCTGAGTTTAAGGATCGTAACATCCTAGAAAGTTAATAAGTTTGGATTCGATCTGTGATGTATTTCGGTCTGAGACCATGAAAAGCCTTATAGGTTAAAATAATGATTTTGAATTGGATTATAAATTCTACTGGAAGCCAAGGTAAAGAGGATGAATTAGGCTTAGTATATATATACCCTGTGAAGCTACAACATGTGTATTAGAGGAAACTAGGAGGTCTTAAACTTATTTTACAATTTTCTCATTAAAGAAATGACTGCTGCTGAGATGTGGAGGAATTGACTGCTCGATAATATTATCACCACACTGCTGTCAAGACAATTCAATGAATAGAATTTTAATTTATAGTCCAACATCTTGAACTGTATAAGAAGTCACTGACTAACACACACGTGAGTTTGTGTAATTTTTTTTTTCTTTCTATTTTCAGGTCTAGTTCTTTTCCCGGCACTTTCTATTTATATCGATGGCGTTGGTTTTAATGACAGAGATAACACCTCGTATTCTCATGTACTCATGTGTAATTAAAATAACACCTGGTCGTGAGAATAGAGCTCACTATAACGTGGCAATTAAGCTTCTCTGCTTAACTCATGTTGTCTTCTTACAAACAGATAAGAAACAATCGTGTGGTGAGGTATCCAACAGTTTTATATAGATAGCAAATTTAAGCTTTGCTGTTGTGGTGGTTCATTAAATATCGAACCTGAAAGGACATTTACTGTATATGTGTATAAGTGAGTTATCTTTGAATTATTTACAAAGATTTACATTATTTATTATTGACATTGTTAGTTAAAACTTGCTCTTTGCTACAGGTGCAGCTCTAGTTCCCTGCCAAGTGTTTTCGATAAAAACATTATCCTGTAAACAATAAATAAAAAACAATATAATACACAGGTAAACAGACTCAAGTGGGGGGTAGAAGATACAGAGGATGTACAGATGTACACATCTGCAGGAGGGGCAAGAGGGACCCAGTGACACTGAGAAGCCCCAGCAGGGGCCAGAACCCGTGTGATTCCTGGACCCGGCCATGACCCCGAACACTAGCGAAGAAGCGGACCACATCCAGGAGGTCCCCCCGGCGCACAGCTAAAAAATTCAGTACTTTTTATTAAGTGCTTTTATTTTACTCAAACAATTTGCCATGATTGCCCTTTAGTTTTAATGATTATTTAATTTTTAACAGCCTTTTCAATTACCCTCAGAGTGCTTTTAAAATAGTTTGAAGAGGGAATTTGATCACAAGCAGCTACTCGGAATGAATTACAGACTCGCTGTAGTTGGTTCATTAATATTGCAGTCCAGCAACACAAGCTGTGCACGATAACAGTCCAAGGTCGCAGTTTCCACAACCCTATCTGCTGTCCAGTCCACGAGTCACAAGACCATTCAGAGAAATGACAAACCAACTCTATATTTAGATCCATTGTCTGAATATTTCATGGTTTGTAGTAAATGTAATTTCTGCAGGCAAACATTGCTTCTTCAGCACACTGAGGGATATGTCGGCTGTCTTTCCGCTCCTGATTTATTTAAAATCCTACATCGCAGACCCTTTATCGCTGATATTTAGATAAAGCATTTAGACTAGTGGTTCTTAACCTGGGTTCGATCGTACCCTAGGGGTTCGGTGAGTCGGTCTCAGGGGTTCGGCAGAGCCTCCGCCGCTGAGGACACACCCGAATAATCGTGGTAAAGTCGTAAATTCTGCACTGGCTGCAGATGATAAGGCTTCACTGTTTGGCCCATCAGTGATCGAATGTTTGTATTTCATTGTACAGTTGTGTGTTATTATTAGTTAAACAGCTTCAGCCAATCAGAGGCTTCGTCACGTGTAGCGCAGACACTTCCTGTTGGCGTCAAAGTCACATGATCGTCAGACCAGGAAATTACGTCATCACGTAGGAAGTGGGGGACGATATTGTAGGGGGGACCGAAATTGTACCTCCACCGGGGAAAACTGAAGGAACACAAATCTTTTTTTATTTTACACTAAAGAGGGGTTCGGTGATTTCGCATATGAAACTGGTGGGGTTCAGTACCTCCAACAAGGTTAAGAACCACTGGTCTAGACCTATTATAGAAATAAAATAACAAATATAACAAATAATAAACACCCGAATGATTCCAACACAACTACAGATTGTACCTTAAAAATGACAGATGACTCCACTACAGAGACATGGTGGTGACATGGATTTTTTAAAATCTCGTGATACTTGTATCTCGAGATAAGCATGTCTCATGAAATGCACGTCTAGCGTTTCTTTCGACACACTAGTACACGATACTTAAGCAATATTCTCTAGTAGTGATGGCGAGGTAGTTATTTTTATTGACTTTCTTTTTGCCAAAATAAACAATTATTTTTCGAATCATGTAGCGAATGTTCATAAATGTACTTCATAACTTTAATGACTAGAACAGTGGTTCTTAACCTTGTTGGAGGTACCGAACCCCACCAGTTTCATATGCGAAATCACCGAACCCCTCTTTATTAAGAAATAAAATAAGATTTCTTGTATTCCCCGTCCCCACGCAGCTACAAGAAGTGTTCCTTCAGTTTTCCCGGTGGAGGTACAATATATATATAATATGAAGCGTGTGACGTCATCACGTAGGAAGTGGACATGATATTGTAGCTACACCGGTGCTCAACTTGGCGTTGCAAATCATGCAGACATGACGCTCACTACCATCACATTCCGTGATGTATGTGAATCCATGTTGTACATATTTGTCCGACGACTTTCCTCTTTTGCCCGACATAGTGAGTATGGATTAAAATATGAATAAAGAAATCACACGACGTACTACCACGACAGTCGCACTTTGACTACTGAGCACTGAATTCCACGCATCACGAATTGAACACGATAATTCGGGTGTGTCCGGACTTCAGCGGCCGAACCCCTGAAACCGACTCAACGAACCCCTAGGGTTCGATCGAAGCCAGGTTAAGAACCACTGCTCTATATAAAGTGGCTCTTTGATCTCCAGGCGCGGACAAGAAAACACAAACTAAGAGTGAAGACGAGATAAACGGTGAGTTTATTTACATTTATAACTCAAATATATTGATTTTTAAATATAAAAATAATCATCTTTATGATTCATAGTATTAAGTAAGAGTAGTTTTGTTTGTCTACTTTTTATTTACTCGACACACACACACACACATGCACACACACACGCACACACACACCCACACCCACACCCAAACACACACCCACACACACACATACACACACACACCTACACACCCACGCACACACACATAAACTCAATGTCTCAACACATAGTCACATGAAACATGACACCATTAAACATTATTTCTATCACATACTGGCTTTTACACACGACCTTTGGCCCTCCACTTAACTCTTTTAAAGCACACACATTTAATGTATTGTTATTAATTTTCATTTTTAAAGAAGGAACACAGTAGCGCCGACAGAAACACACACAAGCAATAGACAATAATTATAGTTGATTGCACAGTTTCATGATTGCAAATACACACAGACACACAACACTGTGGTACTAAAGTGTGGACTTGTCTCCAACAGTGAGAGTCAGACAAACATGGAGGCCAGACTGAACATCCTGCAGTGTCACTTCTCCTGGGAGGAACTCGCCCAGGAGATCAAACCATGTGTTGTCAGGGATTATCTGGAAGACATCGGCACAGATGAAGGGAACTGTTGGCTGCCTCACATCTACAACCTCCTGGGTTACCTTCATCACCGTCTGGGCTCAGATGAAGAGGCCTTGAGGTTTCTTAACCTGGCCCCAGAGGAGTTCAAGCGCAGACACGACACTGAAGAGGGTCCTTGGATGATGGTGAACTACGGGAACCTGGCTTGCTTGCATCATCTCATGAGACACCAGTCAGAAAGTGAGCGATACCTATCAAAGGTTGAAGATCTGAGGAGTCAACAACCAAATGTGAGCCAGGATGACCTGCACGCAGAGGTGACTGCTGAGAAGGCCTGGACACTGATGACATTGGTCAACGACCATCTGAGGAAGGTTGAAGAACTTTTTCTGGCTGCCATTGAGAGAGAACCAGAGCGGGTGGAGTGGAAGACCTCCCTCGTCTCAGCATTAGTCAGAGCTCAGAAGCATGAGCTTCCCCTGACAGATGACGTCAGGCGGAGATTAGAACGTGCCAAACAAGAGGATCCAGAGAACGTGTACATTGCAATTAAACACTTTCATCATGGACGAAAAGAAGGTATAGATGTTAGAGACAAAGCTCGAGAGATGGCTGAGCTGGTTCTAAGAAACCCTGTCAGTAGTTACAGTGGTCTGAAAGCAATTTTAAGAGTTTACAGAGAATTCCTCTTCATTGATGAGGCAGTTGAGCTGGCAGAAGAAGCCCTGAGAAAACATCCAGATGAACGCTTCCTGAAAAAGTGTGCTGCACTCTGCTACTTATGGAGGGCCACCTACTACAATAGGAGCAACAATGTATCACCAGAAATAATGAACAGGGCCATAAACCTTGACCAGGAAGTTATTGCTTTGTGCCCTGACTCTTGCCTGGTAAAGAAAATTAATCTTGCAGCCATACAAGGATGTAGAGATCCGGAGGAAGGAGAGAAAAAGTTCCAGGAACTTCTAGCAAGAGATCTTGATGACCTAGACAAGCAAATGCTTTTCAACCATTTTGCAAGATTTCTCTTCTTTACTCGTAAAGAATACAGAAGATCAATGAAATACCACATGAAAGCAGCTGAAATTCAACCACGGTCGTTCTTCCGTGACAACAGCATCAAGTTCTTGAGGGAGTGTTTTCAAAGAAACACCAACTTAAGCACTGAAATCAAAGATTTCCTGCAAAAGCTTGCCACAGATGAGTCCTGATTTTTTTTCAGTTCTCTTGGGGAAATAGTCAAGTTACACATTACACAAAGTCAAACCACTTTGTGTTTATTGGTTAATATATTAACTCTTGGTGGTGGTTAACTAGTGGTTGAACTTTTTTGGGCATGTATCATCAACATGGTGGCAGTAATGATTTCATGATAGTTTCTAATTTACAGATGTACGACTCGGCTGATCCAACAAATAAAATTCTTCCACAAACTTTCAAATAAATTGCATATTTTGGTGTGTGTGTTTGCTTCATCTCCTACTTAAGGGTACTTTAATCTATTAGATTCTATGATAAGAAGAATTTGTAAAAAAAAAAAAGGCATAAAGTCAAAGTGATAAAGTCATAAAGTGTAGTTCTACAGCATCAGCAAGAGAAGGCAGTTTGTTCCTGCCTTCTGCCCAAAACCTTTGCACAGTACTCTATATAGTTTATTTTTTTGTATAAAAAAGTTTTGTATAACAATAAATATGTGTTAAAAACACTAAATGATTAAATAGCATACTTTTAATTTATGTACCCATGACGGTAATACATGATCATATGACTTACATTATGACCGTATAAATGATCATAAAACATAAATTCAACATTCATACATTTTTTTTAATAATATTAAAAAAACCAATAGACAAATGTTTCAAAGTAAATATTAAAGGTGTGTGAGGCAGAAAAACACTGAATTGGGGAAAATATTAAATATTGGAATTAAATGTGCAATTTACCATGTATTCGTGGTATGTATCCGGAAAAACACAACTACAGGAAGAGTGAAATTGTGTTTATTAGTATCTGCCTTTTACAAGCCCATAAATGTATCTCACTGATGTGGAAGAGAGAGAACTACTGGATCCAGTATTGGTTCCATATGAAAAGAAACGTTAAAGGACAAAGAAAAGTGTTTTAAAAGAATTTGGGACCTTGTCACATCTATTGGAGGTACCAAAATAAGTAAACAAAATGTATAAATTGGTCGAGTTATAGTATTGAATGCGAAGTGCAGTTGCATTTATTTATTTATTCATTATTTTATTTATTTCCTTTTTTTTAATGGGGGTTGTGGCGGCTTTTTTAGTTTTCGGTTTTGTTTGTTGGACGGAAATTTCTGTCTAAACATTTTCTAAGAATTTAAAAAGTCTTATTAAAAAGATATAAAACAAAAGATATCACACGACAACACTAAAGCATCTTACAATAGCAAAACAAAGATGAGGTTAACTTTAGCACCTAAGATGCATGGAACGGCCAAATAAGTCAATTAAAAACTGCCAAATATACTAATAAATATGTGAAATAATTATTAGTTTATTTGGCAGTTTTTTATTTATTTTTTTATCATGATGTCCTAATGTTTTCTATAGTCATGATTCCGTATCATTGTAATTGTATTATTAGTAATAATACAATTACAATGATTGTAATTGTATTATTAGTAATAATACAATTACAATGATAGGGATGTCTATGCAATTTATATTTTTCATCTTTCATTCTTCATCATTAAGGTCATACTCTTGTACACTAACTACACTTTCTTAGATGTATCCTTTCTTTTCTTACCTCCAAAACGATTATTTTTAAATGAATACTCTTAGACTGTTTTTTTGTTGTGGGATATACAGTTTTTTCAGAAGAACAGCCGTTTCCATTACCTTTTTTTTTTTTTTTGATCATCGAAGGTACCATTTAAAATCAGTTTATTTTCTCATTTTATTCTGTACTGCTGTCATTTGTAATAGAGGAGATGAATCCATCTTAAACAAACTTAAGATTCCCCTTGTTCCCCTTGAGCACTGCCTCTCCATTATGGCCCTAGATGGACGTAGCCTAGGGAATGCTAGGGTCACCCATGCCACTTCCCCATTGCATCTCCAATCCTGCCCTCACCAAGAAGAGATCTCTCTTAACCTTATCAGATCTCCTGAGTTCCCTATAGTTCTAGGCTACCCTTGGCTTTGTCGCCACAATCCAACTATTGTCTGGAGTCAATGTAATCCGTGATTTAGATTTTGTACTCTTTTCTGAGAATCTCTGGATTTCCTGTTTCTGTTTTGCCTTCCTTTTTGCTGTATTTTTTCCCTGTGCTGGGATTCTTGTTGTTAATAAACTTTCTATATTTTAAGTGTCTGCTTTTGGGTCAACTGGCACATTGAGACTATCTTGGACTTAAGAACCAGCGGCCTGGGTTCTATTCCCTACACCGCCGGTTTAGCCTCAGAAAAATAAAAGATTAGATATTTTTTATTTACCTATATAATTTTTGTTTAACCTGCTAATTGTAAACTAATTTAAGTACATAAGAAATGTTATTCTGTATATTCAAATCTCGTTTTTCGAAGGCATCTATGTATAGTTCACGTTTTAAAGCGCACTATAAATTAAAATGTTAATTTACAAAAGTGACATCATTTCAGTGCATTCTTGCCAGTAAACTTACTCATGAAGTACACACCTGCTGCTCTAGCAGAGGATCGGACCAACATGAATGTTGATGAGACCAAATGGGTCTCATTCATGAAATGTGAGTGAATGTGTGTGTGCATCGAGAGAGCAGCCGAGAGGATCATACCTGATTATCTGAGTATTGTTGATTGTTTATTTCATTTTTTTGATTATTTATTTTTATTTATTTATTTTCTTTTGGTCCTGTCAACTGTCTACTTCATGTTTTGCATCGTGGGTCTGAGAGGACCACAATTCCATCTATGCTGTCTTGCATACATGTATATTTGACAATAAAAGACCTTGAACCTTGAAAAACGTGGGCAGCAGAATATTTACAGGATTTATGCATTCATCAATTTAACATATACATTTTTCAAGTTGACAGTTAGCATGTTTAAAATCCAGATTATTGGTTTAAATTGACTAAATTAATTAAGCATTCTTTCTACATGATAAATGTTCATAAAATATATTTATTTTAACCCATAAGAATACAGGCTAAAATAACAATATATGTAAATAATCGTCAGGGATATTTCCTGACAGAGATGTTTTCTTCAATCATTTGAGCGATGTTCTTGTCAGCAGGTGATATATTTTGGACTGTGAAATCACTCCTTTTGTTGCGGATGTGTTTCTTTTGGAAAGGCAATAGCTATGGTCATGTGATTACATCAGGAAAACTGGATTTTGCTGCGCTTTAATTTAATTTACTTGTGTTCTGGGTCTGAATATAAATTCAGAATTTTAATAAGAGGATGAACTTCAACAGAGCTTTTCGGGAAGATATCTCTAGTTGGCTTTTTCATTATTCACCAAACATTACAATGTATTATTACAGAAGATGTCATCTCTGGTTCTGACTCATGCAATCGTGACGGCCCAAGATTTGATAGAGACGGTATTTCTTAAGTACTGCAAAGGCTTGAGGCCCAGATCCCAGCTGGCCTTGTTACTTTATTCATTCCTTCCTGTGCTGTGCGATGCTGTTTCTTCTGCAGACATAAAAAGGCTTTAATGCTAATGCACTTCCTTCTTAAGTCCAAGTATATTCAGAATAAATACTATCTTGTTTGGTCTTTCTCTCTTTGTCAAGTCATTGAATGTTTCTGTGCATACACACAAACAGATATACAGTGATGTGCAAAAATGTTTCCTTCTCTTCCTGATTGTTAAAAATATCACTGCGGTTTATCACACTTGAGTTTAATTTCTCTAACCACACTGACAACCGCTACTTCTCAATCAAGACATTGACTAAAAATAACCTGCCTGACAAAGAAAGAAATTGAGATTGGGACTCGGCGAACACGGCGAACCACAGTGAGAGCTGTTATCCACAAATGGCCAAACCACTGCTGGACAATAAGTGTGATGGTCTGAGTATGGTGGGTCATGATGCCATGAATTCTTCTGTCTACTATAAAACCATGACGGAGAATCCTAACCATCTGACCTGGTTCTGCAGCTGGACAATGACACAAACCAGTAAATCTAAGTACATCTTAATAGCTGGAGAAGAACAAAATTATATATATTAAAAAAAGTTAGTGACGTAGTCACCTGACATGAATTCCATCGAGAAGGTGTATTAAAACATTTCTTCAAAGATGTAAGAAAATAACTCCACTGCACTCTCAGAAACATTTGATGCAGTTGTAGTTACTCTGAGTTTATACCTAAAAATGTGGGTTTGCCTCTCTTAGTAAGATGACGATCCAATACAAATCTAGATACATGTACATTGATTAAGGAAAAAAAACAACATTTTAATACATAAGGATTCAATGTGATGCAATAAATGCATTTGTGTGAAAGCGAAATGTGTTATGTCAGAACTATTTTTGTGAAAAAGTATTAACATAAACTACTGATAAGTATTGTTTGTTAGACACAAAAACACAAACAACTACAAGAGTATAGCCTGTTATTCCCCATTTCCACCGACTTATCTTAGTTCTACTCTACTCTACTCTACTCTACTCTACTCTACTCTACTCTACTCTACTCTACTCTGGTCGTCCAACTGCCTTCCAATGATTGGACGTAGAGTGACGTCACTAAAGAGTCATCAGCTTATCCCCCAAGACAAGAAAAAAACTGCCTTTTTTAACTGGGCAAAGAAGTACTGTATGTCTGTAAGACTGTATGTCTGTCCAAAAAACGTGTTCCTTGGTCCATGGACAAAGTTCAGACCTTTATGTGTCTAAGTTTAGCAAGTTCCTTGACGCTGTGTTGTGACGACCCAAGTCGAGTTGAGTAGCGCTGGAACTGTGTTGTGTAAATTAATATCACTGTAATTTGCAAAAATAATTCCTGTTGAACATAAAAATAACTGACTAACTACTGAATTTCTTTTCAGCCAACTGTCAGGACTCGAGGCAGGAAGCCCAAATGCAGAGGCAGCAAACCGGAATGAAGAGTAAACTAATTTATTAAAATAAAGAAAAGGCAAAAAGGCGCAGAACATGACACCAACTCTCATATATATTTTTCTATTCCTAGCTGCTGACATTTAAGTTTGGTCTCTTTTTAATACTTTTTTATTCATGTCTATGACTTTTGTTTTCATGGTCTCTTGTGGATTTAGTTCATGATATTTACATTCTTATAAATAAGAGAATAGTGGACAAGAGGCTGGAATACATGATATTGGATGTTTAAAATCCATTTGTATGATAAATAATGCAAATAATGTTTCGAGGTATTCACCAGAGTACATTTCCATTCTCCAGACCCCAAAAATGTCTACTTAACTCGTTCTATTAAACTGTCATAATGCTTGCTCATGTTTTATTGATTTCGGTTCCGTTGGACTTGTCCAATAAAATAAATAACTAGGAAGCAACATGTAGATCAAGTGAAACAGCTTTATTTGTACAGTTTTCCTCGCCCCGAAGGAACAGCTTTTTTCCATTGCAACCCGGTGAAGGCATCTGTCGACTCCAGCTGTGACAGATTGCGAAACCTGCTCTAGCTCTGCTCGCAAACTGCTGCTCCCTATAGACTGTTGTGGGTTTGTGCCGACTGGGAGCTGAGGTTCCTTTCATTTTGTATGGATAATGTTTTCCCTAGTGCACACCGAATATAATGGCACAGTATGTACGCTCACTTGTTTTTGAATTGATGCCTTTTTTTGCTGCTAGTTTAGTCGTCGCACTTATTATGTGACAATATATATATATATATATATATATATATATATACTTATTATGTTACAGTATATTCAACTATTCTAGAATTAAAGACATACACTGGTAGGTCAATCTGTAATGATGTGCACTCATTCTGCAATAGGTGTGAACTGTACAGGCGCAGTTGAAGCACAAGGTGATGAATGTCTCCTTTCTCCATCTTATTCTCCATCTACCTTTTCTCCTTCTTGCCTTGCAAGCCGAAGAAAAAGAGCTATTGTCCTCTCAGGAACAGGCTCTAAAATGAACAAAACAAAAATGTAGTTTAGTGAATTAAAATAACTAGGTTAGAATCAGAAGCAAAATATTGGTGTCACCACTAAGTAAAATGTAAACTACATCTATATGGTCTTGTTTTTTTTAATGTATTTCTATCCATCCATCCATCCATCCATCCATCCATCCACCCATCCATCCATCCATCCATCCATCCATCCATCCATCCATCCATCGCTCCATCCATCCATCCATCCATCCATCCATCCATCCATCCATCCATCCATCCATCCATCCATCCATCCATCCATCCATCCATCCATCCATCCATCCATCGCTCCATCCATCCATCCATCCATCCATCCATCCATCCATCCATCCATCCATCCATCCATCCATCCATCGCTCCATTCATCCATCCATCCATCCATCCATCCATCCATCCATCCATCCATCCATCCATCCATCCATCCATCCATCCATCCATCCATCCATCCATCCATCCATCCATCCATCCATCGCTCCATCCATCCATCCATCCATCCATCCATCCATCCATCCATCCATCCATCCATCCATCCATCCATCCATCCATCCATCCATCCATCCATCCATCCATCCATCCATCCATCCATCCATCCATCTATTCTAGTTTACTTTTTAGTAAAACAAACTACATTATTCCACACATGTTCATTCATAGTTTTGATGCATTCAGTGATAATCTATTATGTAAATAATCATAAGAAATAACATTGAATTAGAAGGTGTGTCCAAACTTTGGGTGTTTACTGTACTTATTTTCTTTTTGTGAAATATTACCTCAACTTTGTTCATCTCACAATGATTAATTCACTGTATTGACCCAAGAATGTACTATCCTCCTCCCCTTCTGCTCCTGTGTATTGGATTCAACAATCTTTTTTAATGATCAGCGTCTTCTCGGCTCTCTGAAGAAGGTACTCCCAAAGGGGAGTCATTACTAGTTGCTCTATATTCCTGAGCTTATAGTGCTGCAAAGAGTCGAACTAGAAGTTTGAACAAAGAGCCAACTGTTAAACTACTCTCCCAAAAGTTTGGCAAAAAGAAACGATGTTTGGGTCTTTGTCCTTTTTTGTCTCCTGCAACTATAGCCGACACCGATGTCTGCAGTTGATCATTCTTTTTCAACGGTTGTCCAACAGCCAAGTCAGCATTTGTTGAGAACTACAGGAACACATAACTTCTAATGTCATTGTTGCAAATATGCAGCAGTTGCCTCGGAGAAAGTGCCCCTAGCATCACAAAAAGTCGATGTGTCGTGTGCGGGAGGAAAAAGGTAAGGAAAAAGAGAGGAATACAAAGTCGATTAATTTCCTACCTGCCCCGCAGCACAGCTAAGGGCACGGAGTGTCAGAGGATTTGGAACTTTGCAACGTCCAATCCTAAACCAGGTGGATTCCCAATTGTAAAAGTCACAGCTCTAGTGCCAGTCTGGAGGTTTGGGGACACCGGCGGTTTTCTAAATGGATCCCTGGAGGTGGATCGATACAAATATTGATACTGATCTTTTTTTTCTCCATATGATTGCAGAGCTGTTGATTTTTTTTTTTTTTTTTTTTAATTGTTGAATTTCTGTTTACCCTGATGACCCACGACTGTCGTCCCAGGTACAATACCAACCAAATCCTGGAATATGCAGATGACACAACAGTCGACAACGAACTGGCCTACAGAGAGGAGGTACAACACCTGGTGGACTGGTGTGAGGTGAACAACCTGCTTCTGAACATCGAAAAGACCAAAGAAATCATCATCGGCTTCAGAAGATCCCGACCCAGCCACGCACCACTCCTCATCAATGGCACACCAAGCAGCACCACAGCAGGACGTGGCAAAAACATGCTGTCTGAACAGAGCCCACAGAATTCTGTCTGACCCCACCCACCCCCTCTATGGACTATCCTGGAGTCTGGCAGAATGTTCCGTAGCATCCGCTGCAGAACAGAAAGATTTAGAAACAGCTTCTTTCCTCTGACCATCATACTGTTGAATGAAGATATGACTTGAGCTGTGCACTATTTAAAATATTATGTCTTTATTCTACCTAACATAACATATTAGCACTATTGTTAACTTATTTGTATTTATACTTTATATACATTAATCATTATATGCAATATTTATAATGTTATTTATTTATTCTGTTTATAATATATTGCACTATTTTTAACTGATTAATATTTATATTTATACTTTTTATATGTACATCTCTCTGCTGTGTTTTTTAACGGTTGCCAAGTAACAAAATTTTGTTTACTGTGTTTTCTGTGCAATGACAATAAAGTGTAAAGCAGACGATGTGTGCTTTTTGGAGCTACATTACAGCTTTGGACAGACTAAATGGAACTGACATTGGAAAGGAACCATAGATCTATGGTAACATAACACCTGAAAGCGGCGCAAAACAACACAAGGGATACCACAAACACATTTGTTTTCGGGCCTTCGGGTCACCTTGACCCTGTAAGGTTTAATATGAATATGACAAAAAAGACTGATATCATATATAAGTATTTTAAGTAAAGATTATTTCTTAATTTTATTCACTACACAATTTCACTTAGTAAAAAAAAGGGGGGGAGGTCAGAATCAGAATCAGAATCAGAATCAGAATCAGAAAACCTTTATTAGTCCCGCGAGGGGAAATTCGGTTTAACAGCAGCAAGAGAAATAAAAACACCCAGAAATAAAAACGAGAAATAGAATAAAAGATAAATCTGCGCTATATAATATATACACAATCATATTTACATAAATAACAAGAGGTGCAGTTAAATAGTTATCTTGGTGTGTTCTTGTTGTGGAGTCTGCAAAATCAGCAAATACTAATAAATACCCTGTATTGACTTGTTAATACTGTATATTGAAATCACACTATGTAGTATCGTCGACCGCTTTGACTAATATCAACTACATGGAATACTAAAGAGAGAGAATTAATTTCATTCGATTTTACAAGCAATAAGGTTTATAAGGGAAAACTAAAGTGCTGATTTAAGTGTGTCTTAAATAGATGTCGGACTCTATTGTATCATCAGTGTCTGTTTGTACAAAACTCTCTTCTCATTGAAATATTTACGAAAATGTGCTTAAGCCCCGCCCACTAAAACCACTACGCTAACCACAACCACTCTGCTGTGATTGGTCAAGCATTTACTTTTGTCAACACACGTCATCAATCCTGGAAGTCTCCACCTCCAGGGGACTTGTTGTATAAATGAAGCGGAGCTTCATTATGGATTCTGCTCTCGTAACCTCTCGTTTGCTGAGATTTCAGACAGGAGAGAACTTTATAAAGTAATAAGTTCAAAACATGGTCATGATGAGGGACTCACTGCATCTTGGAGAGGAAGATTTTAACATTTGAAACATGTGAGTGAGTCAGGAGAGTATTAGTTTCCTAACTGGAAAGAAAATGCTGAAAAAGGTATTCTCAACAAAAGGGCAGCTGGCTGACACATTTTTAAAAAGGTTAGCTGTCGGAGAAGCAACACTTTGTCAGGACTTATATCTCAATCTATCACCAACTCACACTTTGTCGTCAGACTACTTGAGTCACTGTCTAATTGATGTTTTAATCTTTGTTCTCACTGCTTCAGGAGTCCAGCAAAGAGGACGTGAAGCTTTGAGATCGGCAGGACGCTTCGCTCATGGCTGTTTTGGGATCCTTACTTAGCATCAGGACCAGCATTTAGGAACTACAAAGGTTGTGCTGCTACTGTGCTTCTACTCAACTTCTTAGAAACTGTTTTTTAAAAGTTGTGTCCAAAGCTGTGTCTTCTTGCACGCTCGGGTTTCGTGACCAAGACACAGACAACTTTAATCAAACAGTCGGAAGATATACTTGCTAATTAAAGCGGATGGAAAGGCCTGATTGATATCTGTGTGATGAAGACCATTAATTGCATTCTGCGATACAAACTGCTCAGTTGGAACATCTGCAAGTTACATTTCAAATGACTTGATCAACAAGTTTCCTGGATATATAAATATATTTCTACACAGCTGACAGATGGATGATAGGTAAATGTGAGGAAAACTTTTCCGTCTCAGGATTTTGAGGTAGTTCATTAACATGCATGCGTGGTCGTTGATTCTGCGAGTTTCGGTGATGCTCACCCTAAAAACAAACTTAAATTCCATATCCAAAATGTAGGGAAGAGTCTTGGCCTGTCTTAAAGGGATAGTTTAACTAAAATTTAAAACTTTCCACCCACCATTTTGTAGACTAAGTGACGGGATTATTTTTAGAGTAATCCATTTCTTTTTGGAGCAAAAATTAAGTCCATACTAACGTAGGAACTGGAGCTCAGTTCTCATCGTCTCTATCTTTGTCCAAAATGTCAAACACCTCAATACTGCTCGTTTGTAACGTCCATCTTGTATTGAAGCCTCGACATGAGGAATTGTTCCGAAAAAAAAAGAAAATAGTTTTTAGTGGAAGCTGCTAGGCCTGCTGACACTTACCTTGACACGAAAATGTGTATAAATAAGAAAAGACGTCAGGCAGGAGCTGAGAGACTAAGAACTTCCACTGTAGTGAGTAGAAAATTATTTTTTGTCTGTGAACCATCACTTCAAAGGTCTGTGTACCATCCGTTCATTCAATTTTTAAACGCATTTTCTAAACATAAATTCAAAATCAAATTTGATGGCATCTTTTTTTTAAATAAATACATTTTTGGAAAAGCCCTCAAATTTCTTTATTTCAATTTTGAATATTTAAATCTGTGTGAGCTGATTTATTTGTGTAACAGGAAGTGCAAGTTTAGAGACGTGTGTGACATTCGTGGCTTGTGATGTTTTTATTAGAACTTTACAGCGCATCTTATTTATTAGTATGGAACTAACAACATTGTAGTTCTTCTTATCACCATCCTTCTTCATATAATTCTCCATAACTTCTTGTGTCTAAATAATATTTACTGTAAAGACACATTTACAACACAAATTTCATTTTAACCTTCAGTAAATTACGTTACTTTGTTTATAATGTCGTTTTTATTGTTTAAATAAATCAAGGTTGTCAATAAAAATGGTAAGAAAAATATATATAATTCTAACTCGCTAGAAATAACTCGGTTCACTCAGTGTGGTGAGAAAGAGTACTGCATGTCTACATCTGACTTCAACTTCGATACTTTGTATCGGATCAGTCAAATATGATTGACAGTTCTCCAGTGCTTCGACTCCTCACCTTCACTGCCACACCAATGACTGACACATTACTGTTATACACACATATATTATATCCGATGAGCTGCAGCAGGTATAATAATACTGATGATTCAGTAAAGACGTACATCTGTATTTTGTATTTTATAAGGTTTACCATAGCAACAAACGGCGGTCACTGCTGACTGGTATGCATGCGCATGTTACTAGTTTGTAGATTAAGGTCTACAGTTTTTCCAAATTTGGATTAACATACATTTTATTCTTCAAGTTTTTCTATGAGTTCAAAAATCCAAAATAGAAAATCAAGGCAAAATACAATTTTATGGCTGTATTTTAATGAAAAACTCCCCATATATATATATTTTTTTTCAAAACCTGCTGCACATATTGAAAAAAGAAAAACGCCCCCACTTTTCGTTTTCCGATTTATTTTTCTAAATTAAAAATACAATTAACAAAAGACACGCGGATCTTGAAGCATTGTCTAAAAAGATAAGACCAATTTATCTAAAAAATATTGTTGACAAATCAGTTTGTGAAAGAAATTTATTGAGAGAAAATCAATCCCAAATAAAAAAAATGCTGCAAATCAAGATTCAGACTGATTCAGACGTCATGGTTGTTGCCTTGCGACGACTCTCCTCGACAAAGAGTTGATCGGGTTCTTCCTTCTGGCTCCTCTTTAACGGCTCTCACCGGATGTTGGCATGACCTTGAACAAGCTGTCAATCGGGCGAGCGTCCCGATCGTGCTCGATGTCAGGAGAGTTTGCTGGACGTGCGAGAACCGGGATGATTTCATCTTCCCGGGATTCGTGTAAAGATCCTTGCAACGTGGGGCCCTATCTGCCACATGATGTGATTATAGTACTACACATTACTCCGCTGCCACCATGGGTCACTTGATACACAACATTGACATCAGCAAACCACTCACCGTGTCGGCTTGAGATTTATAAGTCAAGAGAACACCTCTTCAGAGTACCAGGCGCCATCGAAATTTGCCCACTCAACTCAATTATGACGACCAATTGCATTGCGGGTCGAGAGCCCCGAGGAGGACAACAAGCGTGTTGACGAGTTTCCCCGAGATGGTTTGGGTGTGTACAGATATGATTTAGTTATCTAAGTGGTTCAATAGCGAGTCAACTGGACCGAGCTTGGAATCACTTGTATAACAGCGAAAACACCAGTAGGCTGTTCACAATTTGCCTAAAAAAATACTGTTTTGAATTGTTTGTGCACTTTTCTTTATTTTATTAATGCACTTTTTGTGGTGGAGAAAATAACAGGTTGAACATTTTAATTACTGCAGTTAATTAAAATTTAGATTATTGTTATTATTATTTATATAAACTTTAAAGTATATATTTTATTGAGTATTGTTTTGATTGTTTAAGCGCTTTGTGACCCTGGTCTGGAAAAGCACTCTATAAATATAAATTACTTACTTACTTACTTAATATTTGTGTCTTTGCAGCAGCTGGTATTAAACACATGGCGATAAGGAAATGAGAAAATGTTTTTTTAAGTTGTTTGCAGTTTGATTAGGTGATCAATGACTTTTTGGACTGAAATTATTTTATTTTTTTATCTGGAAATGTTTTTCTACCCACTTATGAATAAAATATGTTTTGTCTCTCCAAAGGAATCAAAAGCAAACTTAATTATTTTTCAAATAAATCTTACTTTTGGCAAAGAACTGTTCATAAATCTTTTGATGTCCTGTTTTTGTTTTTGCTCATATTGAACGGCTCTATTACTTACTTGACCTAAAAGCACTCCCGAGACCTGAAGAGAGACCCTTCACCCTTCGGACTCGAGTTTCAAATGGATTTGACTCATAATATTACGTACAAATGCCTCGATTGCTTCTTTGCTTCCTTCCATTTGGGACTTTTATTTTTATCGTTTTCTGTAACTACAAGGACGTGTATGTTTTACTTGCGTGTTTGAGTGTCAGAATAAGTCAAGATTTTTAGCGGTTGATCAATATTTCCCTGGACTTCTTTTTCTCCCAGTGAAGTCATCAAGGAGAACAGAGAAGTTGCTGAGACTGAACGATAGCTACAAGAATTGCCCTCTCAATCGATCTCAACGCTGAAGGTATTTTTGTTTTCAGGGATTATTTGTCAGGCTTTCTCCTTACCAGTCAAAGACTCTTACATGTTCCAGTAGATGCTCTACGCCTGTAGGACTTATAAAGCACCATGTTCTGCATTTCATCCAGCTCCCCAGATGGCTCTCACATATGAATATTATTCAGCCTTTTTTCCCTCCTTTAAAAAATACATGAAGGTTTTTATTTGTACTTCACTGTGTTGCTTTGACCCCGAGTGGGTGGTGAAACACGGAGATCCTGTACGCTTCATTTTAAACCCAACACTTTTGTTCAGACTCATTCTTGACATTTTGTTCTGCAACCGTCATTAACTAAGTTGGCGAGTTTGGTCCGGTGTGCGATTAAGTTTGACATCATTGCTATTCGTCTATTATGTTCTGTTGTGAAGAGATTGAAGGACAAGGACTTGTTTTATATAAGTTAATTGCAGTTAAAAAAGAAGAAGAAAAGTATGTATTTTCAGTCGCTGGTATAAAAATAAATATGGCAAGGTTCAAGGTGTATTTTTGAAAATAAATGAAATATTATCCGCTAGAATATAAAGTAAAGTGTTAACTGTTTAAGTGGAGGTAATATGAGCATCTGGGTTGTCAGTCCAAATAACTCAGAAACGAGTGAACAGATTTATGTACAATGTTAGGTGGTGCTCAAGGAATAATTGCACCGGCTGTGTATTGTGCGAGCAAATTCCATAATGCTACTGATACCTGCTGTCTCATTGAGCTAATCGCTATCAGATAACAAAATGAGTTTGGCCAGATTAAGAATAGAATTTGGGGAAATGAGGGTCTATGGCTCTGTTTTTATTGTGTAGTTGGGATCTTGGACCAATCCCAGCTAAATAGAGTGAGGGAGACAAATCATTTACAACAATGCTACCTCTTTATCTTACAAATTCATTTAAAGTGTATGTTTTGTATTCGTTGTTTTCATGTTTATTTACTCTGTTGGATGCGTTTAGAGATGTTCCACTTAGGCCTGAAGTACTTGACAATTTGTGTCATATTCCACAAAATGTACGGTGGAATAAACTGCAGCTAGCCTTTAGGCTGTTAGGCAGTCATTAGCATTAGCAATTCATCCATCCATATATTTTCTGCTGCTTATTCCCTTATGGGTGTTGCTGGAGCCTATCCCAGTTTCTTCAGGCGAGAGGCAGGGGACATCCTGGACAGAACGCCAGTCTGTCGCAGGGCACACAAAGACAGACAACCATTCACACACTCATACCTATGGAGAATTCCCCACAGTTCCCAAATCAACCTCTGTATGTTTCCCGCCGAGCCTGGAATCGAACCTTCTTGCTAAGACGATCGCACTAACCACTGCGTCACTGCATTAGCAATTATCAGTCAAATTTCCAATCCAGTTAACACCAGGTTAAATATGGTTCGGAGGTGTGAATGGGAGCGTGGGATAAAGAAAGAGAAATGTTCTCTAAAGCTGCTGTGTATCTGCTTCGTGTTATGCTATGCTAACATGCATATATAATTCAGTGTGTGTTTTATTTCATTATCGAGCCTACATTTTCCATAAGAGACGCTCCTACCATTTTTTTTTTATTGTGAATAGAAGTAGCTTGTAAAGATCTTTCTTTCACACAGTGTGAGTATTGTACATCTCTAGAGGGAACTTGCAGAGTTAAATCAAACATACTATTGTTGGGGTAACACTGGTTGAGAGCCTTCAGATTCCTATGGTTTCTATTGAGATTATACTCCATCAAGTCTATGAAAGTCCTCAAACTTCTGCAGACCTTTAAGTGTTGCAAAATATAATCCAAGTGAGAAATAATACTATGTTTAAGGAGCTCAACAGCAGTTTGAACTAAGACTCTCCTACTTGACGGAGTTTTTCATGTAGTTTTGCCATTTTAGGATGTTTTTTATATTATCCATTGAGGAGAATCAGTAGACTCCATCAAGCGCAAGAGAGAGGAAGATCGTTCCAAAGCTTAGGAGCAACAGCCTGGAAGGATTTCTCTCCTCTGGTCGTAAACCGTGTGCGAGGAACCATCAGTAGATTCTGATCCACAGACCTCAGAGCCCGAGCTGGGGTGTAAGGCTGGATCAGATCACTGATGGAAGGAGGAGCCTGACCATGAATAGATCTGAGAGTAAGAACCAGAATTTTAAAGTTGATCCTGAAAGAAACTGGAAGCCAGTGAAGAGTTTTTGAGGATCGGAGAAATGTGAGTTCTTCTACTAGAGCGGGTCAGAATTCTCGCTGCAGAGTTCTGAATCAACTGCAGGCGAGACAGCTCCTTCTTGTTAAGACATGAAAACAAACTGTTACAATAGTCCAGACGAGAAGACACAAACGCATGGATTACAAGCTCCAGATCATGTTGTGACAACATTTTCCTAAGTTTGGAGATTTTTCTCAGTTGAAGGAAACAGTTTCTGGTCAGTTTTCTACAGTGTTGAACAAGATACATGTCTTTATCAAATACAACACCCAGGTTTCTAAGGCTCAGTTTGACAGACTGAACTAAGTCACCCAAGTACTGACTCAACCCTGGAACCTTATCATCAGGAGCAATCACCAGAGTTTCAGTTTTGTCCACATTTAGCTGCAGAGTGTTTTCACTCAGTCATTGTTTGATTTCTAGCAAACAATTGACCAAGCTGTTCAGCCTCTGGGGCTCAGTTGGATCAAAAGACAATAATACCATCTATTCATTTTCATCCGAATGATTTGTGTCGTCGTCGCTCAATTCTGCTCGAGCATTTACCGTGATGGTGCTGAATAGTATTGTTACATTCCTTTTGTGCGTCATTACAAGTATCCAAAAGGGTCATTTCCTAGAAGGCAACAAAGCGGTTCGGTACATCTGTGTCAGAATGGCTTGATGGCATCATTATTGCAATTGTCGGCGTTTTTACTTTTTCTCCAGTGATGCTTTTGCAACAAACGCTTGTCCTGGGGTGGTACTTGACCCAACTTCAACCTCAAACAAATTCAAAAAGATTTTCCATAGCAGTGTTTTTTTTATTCTTTTTGGAAAGTTGGAAAGACATTTCTTGCCTCTACATGTTTCTAGTCACCTTTTGAAGATAATGAATTTCAGCTTATCTTTATTCTAGGATTAATGACACTAATGAGCTGCGAGAGTTTGACCCGTGTCAAACATCCTCATGTTGTTGTTTTTTGGTACATCACGGGGCTTATTGACTTGCATCTCATTAACACGCTCTGATATTACAAACTGCTTTGCTTGAGGCGAATGACCTGAACAACAAAAGCATCATGGAGGGATTTTAATTAAACTGATCGCAACCTGATCATTTTCTCCGAACCGAAATTGAATGTCCTATAAGTTTGAATAGAGCCGATGAATGGAATCTCTACGGGGGTGTAGACGGTCGCTCAATGGGGTCGACCCCTATTCTGCCGTTTCTTGCCGAGGCCAGAATCTCGAACAAGGAATCTTCGGTTGTCCCGATCTGCCTCTGGCATGATGGACTCCTGGCACCAACCTGAGGAGGGCAGTTGTTGGCAAACGACATGACACGACCCAGGCCTTCGTCCTGCTGAACAACATGGTGGTTGTTCGGTCCTTCCGCCCTGGGAAGTATCGCTTGTATGGCTTGGCCAAAATCGGTCTCCTGGGGTGAGGACGACCGCATTGCAAGGTGCTGCTATCCCCGGCTACTCAACATAGCTGTAGACCACGGGAAACCCCCATCTCCGAAAAAATGTAATTAAAAAGTGGCAATGTGGATTCAAATTGCAAATATTTTATATTTGAGAATATCTTCTTTATGAGCGAATCGTTAGCAACTGGACTTTAAAGTTAAAATCTCGCTTTGGGCAAGTATCTGTTCCTAAAACTTTTCATGCTTTGTTTTTTATGTGCTCATGTCAGAAGACTCAGACACTTATTTGGACCTAAAGAGAGATCCTTCAGCTTCCCGACTCTTCAGATACTACTGATCGATTTGACTCCCAGGATGAACTGAAGCCTCCCACATGCTTCTGCTGCAAGACACATCATGGCACTGTTTCCCTTTCTTTTTTTTTCTTGTAATCCTTTTATTCACAATTACACAGTTTGAAAGAAAAAACATGGACTTGGCTGTAAATGTGGATAATTTTAAACTATTTTTAGAGCATGGTGGAAAAGAAACATATGGAAAGAGCTCTTCAAATGATCTGAACAAAACACTCACTAGTTCTGCCTCTTGAGTACACATTGTGACACTGATACTATTGTTTGATTTTGTTCAGCGTACTTTTGTGTTGTCGCTTTATTCTGCTCAAGAGTCGTCTGTGACGGCGCCGTTATACAAATGTTAAAAAAAAGAAAAGAAAAAGGTGTTGTCGCTCTTTTGTGTTTCATGAACAAACACGTCAACCTCAAACAAGCTCAAATCTGCCAACAGCGGATTTTTTACAGTTTTTGTTTTTTTATTCTCTTCTAAAAGTTTAAATAATTCAGATTTCGTGCAGCTAAAAACCCAAGACCTATTCCCCTTCTGAACATTTTGCATCTCTGCCAGTATATTTAGTAGGATTGATCGGAGACTAATGAGCTGCTAGAGTTTCAACCGTGTCAAATGTCAAATTGACTTGCATCGTGAAAAACTGCTGGAGACGATTGAATCAACAACAACTAACGCATTGAAGATAAACTTAATTAAGCTGATCCAACAACGAATCATTAATTAAAAATGAATGTCCAAGGATTTTCATTTTAATATTCAACAGTAAAAAAAGGGAAGAAATAATAAGCTTTGAGTACATTCAACATAATTCATTAAATGACACGGATAAATGATTTAAAATGAATCTTTGCTTAATTGCCAGCTCAAATCAAATGAAAAGATCTCAGGGGCATCTGATAAATGTATCGTCGCATTTATGCTGTTTAGTAAAAAAAAAAATGGTTGCAAAGTTCTTTATTAAATGGCTCACAATAGAAAAGAAATTTGCTCACCGCCGCCTTTATTACCACTTCAAGGAATAAGAACATCTGTCACATACAGATGAAGTGATCAACACTTCTGACGGCAACATTTCATCTCATTAGGCAGACCAAGCTCACGGCAAAAATAAGGACGTGACCACCAGCTGTTTTTTTTTCCCCCCTTGACTCATTAAAGACTTTCGATTTGGGTAAAATCCATGTTTTTATGTAAAGCAAAACAAATGATGTAGTTATGAAGTGAGATGAAGCGGCGCTGGTTCATAATCAGTCTCTGACTTATGGATTACTTTGTGATCTCACCGTGACAGTTTAAAACATTCCGTGTATCAGCGACGAACAGGGGGATATGGCGGGGAATGGTGTCTTGGGAGGGATGGAGCTGCAAATAGAATAGTTGAAATTTACAGACACGATATTCAATTTCTGCAAACAGGGGCTTAATATCTGTTAAATAATCTACAATAACGTTATTTCTTGTTGAGAAATACGATTGCTCTGGCAGAGAAGGGCTTGGAATTAGTGCAAAATATCAAGACAATTTGCAGAAAAGCTTTATGGTAGTAAGATTAGCTCAACATGCAATCTCACCGTGTTGTC